>NW_027041171.1:92500-130477 GCF_037179485.1 Ochlerotatus camptorhynchus
ATTTTGAGTATATATGAAAATACTCAATAGAGATTGCAGACGTTTATCGTACGCACACTACGTCACGTATACGTATACACAAAATGTTTTCATCGGAAAAAAACTTCATTGCGAAAAATGTTCCCGATGAAAACAAATCACTGACACAATCATACTTTAACAATCTCTATGATAAGTAAAAAAATCTCTTGAATTTTTTTTCGGTCTAACAATAAGAATAAAATAAATCACACATATCTTAAAACATGAGTAAGCATTAACGAGCAAACATATTCTGAATTGAAAAAAAGTGTTACTAACATGCTTCAATAAAACACCCTTAAGATTTTCTGGTGCATCATTACAAACATAGACGTGGGTAATGTTTACTTTATGTTTTTTATTCTTTAATCATGGCTTTTTTAACGTGTTAGTAAAACACATCGCAACAGCACGCGCAAAAAATATTCATGTTTTAAAAATATTAATGGGTATGTCGATATAGAGCTCTTCTACGCCCTTGGTTTTCAATAAAGAAACTAAAATATGACATCACTCTAACTAGACCATAAGCAAAACAGAGGCAACAAATCCCCATTGCCAGACCGTATGGAATATTGTTTACATCCCCGGGAGGGAAAACGAATAACAACTTACGGACACTGTTGTCGTCTTACATGAATTTGTATTATTGCACGCAATGCATCTTATTTAACTGCTATGATTCAGTCAAAAAATAGTCTTATTAAATTTTAACATTTAGTCTCACATTTAGTTAGAAATACATATTCACTAAAAAAAACATCCTTTAAATTCAGGTAATGAATCGCACTTCTAACATAGAAGTAACTCTAAGACTAGAAGGTCCCGAAGAAACGTGCTCAACTTTTTGGCCCAGCTCTGGTACTGTCTTCGGTCCCAACTAATCGACTTACCCCTCGAAACATAGGAAAATCCTTTAACCCCTCATTTTATCTGTCAAACTTTCATAGCGAATCTAAACAAACATAGTGTAGGACTAGAATTTCAAGGTACGTTAATGGATTTGCTTGGGACCAATAGGCTAGTCAAGTAGTGAGCCAATTTAAAATCATTAGTTTCCACCGATTGCTTCTAATTTGATCATTTTATTTTATTTTATTCACAACATCAGGCAACGTTTGTTCAATGATTCATTTCCGTTCGCAAGCGAAGTAGAGGACTCGGAAAGATTTTTCATAAGTTTTTTTTTTCTTCGCCTAGAGATTTGAAAAGCAGTTTTATCATAGAGGTAACTCTAAGACCAGAAGGTCCCGAAGAAACGTGCTCAACTTTTTGGCTCAGCCCAGTATAGTAAAATTTCTGCTTCTTCTTATAAGATATTCTGCAATCATCAGGTTCGCGAAAAATCAAACATGTATTTTGTCAACGTAACACTAGAATTTCTTCTCCAAAATATGTTCATGTGCTAGTTATTCTCTATTAACACTATTTAAAAAAAATGAAGTCATGGAGTTGAATAAAACCAACAATCAATACGAAACTAACGATTTTAAATTGGCTCACTACTTGACTAGCCTATTAGTCCCAAGCAAATCGATTAACGTATCCCATTCTAGTCGAAATAATAGTACTACACTATGTTTGTTTTGATTCGCTATGAAAGTTTGACAGATAGAAAGAGGGATTCGTGGATTTTCCTATGTTTCGAGGGGTGCATCGATTAGCTTGGGACCGAAGATAGTACCAGAGCTGAGCCAAAAATTTGAGCACGTTTCTTCGGGACCTTCGGGGTAGTACCATAGAGGTAACTCTAAGGGGGGGGGGGAATAAATGAAATACATAAAAAATGACAAATGAGACACTCTTTGGACACTGTCAAAGATCATTGCACACAAAATCAATTTTGTTCAAATCAAAACAAAAATACTAGCCCATATGGTGGCTGATGGCACAAGCTTCTAAGAAAATTCTATTACATCGAACCACATTATTTTAATTGATTTCTTCGCCAGTTATTCGTCTGTCACTTCGTTTGTGGTATCAATACGTTGGTTCTACCAGGTTGAAATCGATTGAAATTTTGACGAATGGCTACGAGAATTTCAGAGAAGACCAAGATGAAACGGTGTTTTATAGGCATTTCACCGCAAAAAAACAAAATGAAAATCGAATCAAATGGGTGTTTATTGAGATAAGCAAGTCGAACAATCTCGTGTTTGATCGAGATAGGTTTGACAGAAAACCTGAGGAAATGCGGACAACCCGCATAAACAATAACCATAAGAAGCGCCTAACCGCCAATTCGGGATATCATCCCAACTTTATGTGGTATACTCATACTATCTATGATATTGTTAGTGTATGGTACCTGTTTATTAGGGAACCCTATTAAACAAATACCATAAACGAACTGTACCCCGGATGGGTAATATAATCCACGAATGGTTTGCATGATATCCCGAACACGTCGTTAAGCTATCTTTTATGGTTATTTTTATAAGGGAAGTTCAATCAAACAGGAGCTGTGTATAGGATGCTGCACGCCGACGTCACAAATGAACGCGATGAACCCGCATTTATCAGTTTGACATCCAGTGGTGATTTGTTTACCTTTGCCTGCTAGTTGATTCAAGTGGATTCGAGTTTTTAAATAAAAAGCACCAAAAGATTTGTTATCCGGCAATGTTCTTTTAAAAATCTTCCTCTCTAAAAAAAACTAAAAAAACATTTTGTTTTTTAATTATTTTTTTCTATATACGTAAACAAACCACCGCCAGACGTAAAAAAGGAGAGGTTAACCCGACGGTGCAGCAGACCTAATCAAGCTGAACATTGCATTATGTCCTAAGTAACATGTACAAATTATCTTCGTCGACTTTCTCTTTGTATCCCAACGGCCATGTAAAGACATTTCCACGCCGGTGCCGGTGGTGTAGTGGTAAGCATGACCCCAATGGGTCTGGGTTCAATCCCAGCCGAGGTCGGTGGAATTTTTCTAAGGCATAAAAATCTCTGATCACGTCTTCCTTTGGAAGGGAAGTACAGCCATAGAGGTAACTCTAAGACAAGTAGGTCCCGAAGAAACGTGCTCAACTTTTTGGCTCACCTCTGGTACTATCTTCGGTCCCAAGCTTGTCGAATCACCCCTCGAAACATAGGAAAAACCAATAACCCCTCATTTTATCTGTCAAACTTTCATAGCGAATCAAAACAAACATTGCGTAGTACTAGAATTTCGACTAGAATAGGGTACGTTAATCGTTTGCTTGGGACCAATAGGCTACTAAAGTGGTGAGCCAATTTAAAATCGTTAGTTTCGTATTGATTGTTGGTACAGCCGTCGGTCCCGGTCCATGCGTGCAATTTTCTACGCAGGTGGGGAAGCTGCCTTCCTGCACATTCGATTGCCGTCAATGGATATGGATGGCAATCGATGTTCGTCGGTGGGTGATTGGCACTAAATTGCTGAAAGAAACCGACGTTAAATAAAGGGAAGAAAAAGAAGAAAGACATTCCTAGGTATTTTCAGCATACACTCAAAAAAAATTATCACATAACTAATGGATGAAATCCATATGAATTTCACATAGCTTTCATGTGATCACATAGCAGCAAATCCCACCACAAAATCACAAAAATATTAAAAGGCCGATGAAATTTATATGCAAAATCATGTAAAATTAATGTAATCGCATAAAAATGTTATGTGAAATTCAGATGAATTCCATTAATTTTGATTATGGATGAAAATCATGTGCGTTTCCAATGGAAGCTACATAAAAACTTTTTTCGGTGTACATATCGATTAAAGAAGCTTTTATTTAGCATCTAATACGACAAACATAACAAGAAACGGTTATGTGCTCAAGTTATTAACGAAAGAGAAAGTCGATGAAGAGAACGGTCAATATTACTTAGGACCTAATGCAATGTTCAGCTTGTAATTTTTATTCAAAGATCAAAATCAATTATGATATTGCTGATTGCATCTGATACTGGACTGTCCCAAAAATGCAAAAAGTGTGATAAAAATCCACGTTTCCGTCAAATCGTTTCGATGCTTGCATCATAAGGAATAAGTGCACCCAAGACACCAAGACGATTAGACGTAAACTTGCAATTTTATCACACTTTTTAATAAGTGAAAGCGCGCTTATTAGTCCAATTTAATGTGAAATGCGCAATATTATCGGCAAAGTTGAAAACGGATTACCCCAAAATTGCTTCAATGGGGCAAAGGGCTCATTAAGATCAACGAACAAGTTTTGGAATTTCGATATAAAAATCAAAGTTTCGAGCTGTTTTCAATATTTGTTCAAGGCAATGAGTACTGAGCAAGAATAAACTGATTAATTGAAATCCCAATAATTTATTTCACTGGTATTTTATGATGATCAGAATAACCAAAACAAAAATAATAAATGCCCTCAATACCCTCAATCGCCACCAATAAGTTTTTACAGAAAAAAAATTAATTTGAAATGACTTTTTGTTTCTATTAAAATTGCTATGCCTTTTGAGCAAGCATAGTTGTACCAGAATAGTAAATTTGTTTGCATTCATAGTCAACTATACTGAAACAGATTTAACGGTAGTTATATTGAAAATAAGTGTTTTCTGCAAAATAGTACAATCGCGTTATAACAATCTCCAAATATTGTACTATAGGTATTGCCCATAACCGCAACTCAGTTACATCTGTAAAAAACTGGAAATGAGGAAACGGCGTCCAAAGATTTTGCAAGTTTTCACATTTTACACTTATTTCGGGGGGATAATTTAGAAAATAAACGTGCAATGTAATAGACTGCATATAACATATAGGATAGGATAACATGAAATTTTATTTTATGTTTAAAATTTGAAAGGGATTGACTTGCGATCAGTGTTCGGAAAAACTCAACAACTGAAATCGCATTCGTGAGTGTATTCGCCTCAGAGTTTTGCCTTGCAAAATTCATCTGCCCAAAAATAACCGATAAGTTTTCAGGTTCAAAACTTCATTGCTTTATTTGACGATATTAATTATTATTACTGTTGTTTTTTTTGTATTAGTGGATGGAAAACTAACACAACTTATCAACTGACGTTTGAGCGGTTTTTATGAGTTTCGAGCTGGAATGATTGTTTAACGTCGTGAGTGTGAGTGCATGAAAATGGAATAGAATCTCAAGCGTGAGATTTGTTTGCCAGATTCGCACGCGAGTTTAATTCTTCGGAAGACTCAATTAATGAGATTTGAGAATGATTTTCCGAACACTGCTTGCGATTACTTTGTACATCAATGAGAAAAAACAATCGCAGTTCAGTCACAACTCCATGACGATACTGTTTTACTTTAGGCTGGAACATTTTCCGACGAGTTTACTGCCCATAACTGTTCCATATGAATAGGTAATCCAGCAAAGATGGGACAATTATGCTTTTATGGGCAGTAACAGGTCTTAACCCTTAAATGCATAGTGTTGCCGTGTTGCCATTTGGCAACATACCTGTTTGTCTTTAAACATGGTAAAACAACATTTTAATAGCAAGCGCAATATATTCACAAGAAAAAAATCATGCATTTAAGGGTTAAATCAAAATCCATCATGCGAGACATCAAATCAAATGATAATTCAAAAATATAACCATTGGCGGTCATATTGAGGGCCGTAAGAATCACATTGGACACACTCAGGCAATTTCCGGATTACCCTAGGGGACGTGGAGAGAATCTGTCTTAAGTTCAAATCTCATGATGCTATATGTTGTATAACATTCTTTTGTTTAGAAACAAGCCTAAAACCATAGCTGTAATGTTTTTTTTATAGTTTATTTAATGAAATAATCTTTTTTTTTTTGGACTTGCGTTTACTTTTTGCTCTGGGACAATTTGACTTGGCGTTGGCTGTCAACATCACAGCTCAAAATGCATAAAAAGATAAACCTAATAATTAGGCTAGCTCAACACTGATAAAAATGTAGATGGGACTGACTTGCGGTTACCGGCAGCAATGGCAATAGGCCTAATTATAGAATACCTAACAGGCCTAAATACAGAATTTCATGAATGCATCACAATCACAGCGGAACTTTTAAGGGCTGTACAGACGAAGTGATTAGTTTTTAAAACTCAGAATCGTTTTTGAAAATACAAGTTTCATATTTACGACGCAATGGATTAATTAAAATGCTGATGTTTTGATAGAACTGTGCTATGGCAACCACAGTATTTTACATTTGATCGTCCATATACAGTAGCGCGAAAAGCATGCTGTGGAGAGTTCAAACCATGACCATCTAAATTAATCAATTCCCATGAAATGATTTTGAGATGACGTTTCACATAGACCTAAAAAACATTGCCATCTTGAAAAACGTCATAATGATGTAAACTCTAAAATTTTGCGTGGAGGTAATAAAAAGTAATAAAGCGCTTCTACTTTTCGAATTAAGTACTTTTAATAACTTTTATTGTTGCTATGGGTAATAAAAAGTTAAAATCTACCTATCTTATACCCCGTTTACATAACAGCGAATATTTGATGTATGAGTGCTCATTGCAAGACAGCGTATATCACGTGATATAGGCTGTAATGTGAACGGGGTATTAGCCACTTTCAGTAAATATTCTTAAATATTCTGAATATTTAATGTAATACATCTATTTAGTAGCTACGGCAGAAACTTATTTTAATAAAGTAAAACAAAAATATATAGAGTAGCCCTTCAGTTTTTAACACCCATCGAATAAACATACTTATTTGAGAAATAGAAGCATTTTAAGATTTCACTCCCATACCACTCCTGCAAAATTTTGAAATTTACATTATTATGACGTTTTTCAAGATGGCTGTAAAAATTAGTATGTCAATGAGGTCAACGGCCAATGAAAAACATCTTTCTTTTCCTGACGAGTGCAATGTATACTTATGACATAAAAATGAGTCTGAACTCAAAGTGGTTAATAAATTAACAGTCCTGATCATATAATTTTATTTCATTTTCATTGCTTTAGTTAGTAAAGTAGTTAGTAAGCTGATACTTTAAACAAACAAAAAACAAAAGAAAACATTGATTTTGATACGGTGCCAACACCATCCTTTACGCGATAATAACACTCATGGATTTTTTATGTTATTCCGATTTTCGGGAGATGTTTGCAGTAGGTAAGTGTTGAGTATGCAGAGTGATATATCGCGTGGTGCCGGCCCGGTAATAGGGTACCAGACATGTTTCGTGTTTGCTTGTTTGTAGAAGTATTTCTCTGGTTCGTACATAGTTGATGTTTTCCAGCTATGGCCATGGTAGTAGAAAGTGTTTCGCATAAAAATGTACGGCAGTGTGTGTGTGAGTGTGTGAGTGTGTGTGTGTGTGTGTGTGTGTGTGTGTGTGTGTGTGTGTGTGTGTGTCTGTGTGTGCGTGTGTGTGTGTGTGTGTCTGTGTGTGCGTGTGTGCGTGTGTGTGTGTCTGTGTGTGCGTGTGTGTGTGTGTGTGTCTGTGTGTGCGTGTGTGCGTGTGTGTGTGCGTGTGCGTGTGCGTGTGCGTGTGTGTGTTTGTTCGTTACGTTCTTATGCGAAATATCTCGCCCTCATTGGAACATATACCATAACTGAAACATTTCTATGTTTGATCTTTTCGATATGCGATTTTTGTACAATTTATTACTACTGCTACACTTTACTTGCTGTTACTTCATTTTCGTTTGCTGCCTTTCGTTTGCATATTACTGTACATTCATCTTATTTTGAATTGTGTCTTGTTATGAACAGTTAAGTGTTAGTTAAATTTACTCTTCGAACGTGCATTGACTGCATAAATGAACATTATTATTTAAAAAAAAACCTAGAGTTAACAGAATGAATAAAAATGTTCAAAAATGCAGCTTCAGCATTGAATAGGTAAACGTCATGTTATACTGTCCATAATTGCGCGATACTCTTGTTACCAATTAACCTTGCTTAAATTTTTAAAATTAAGCTATTTATAACACATTAAAAATATGTCATCTGTTATCCTGTGATTTTCTCATTTATATTAACAACATAGTTCACATAGTTTCTTCGCGAGTTAAATAGAACGACTATACTTTTTATATCACAATCCAATTGATTTTAATTTTTGCGTAATTTTAATAAATAAATTTCTATACGTTTATCCGCCAGCTCACATATTTTATATGATAAGAGAAACAGCTGAGAATGAGACTATAAAGTTTCACGAAACACCGTATATTAAACTGTTTCTCTTTGTATCTACATGTGCAGTCAACTCGTACTTCCCTACAATTTGTGACTGCTAGTTGGTCCTACCTACTACTACTGCTGGTGGGTGCATATATGTCTCATGATATTGCTGATATAGTTCATTTTAAGGAATGACACAAGCCTGTTGGCCTTACTAAAATTATGGTATTGGTTGCTTTAAGCGATGTTTTGATAACTCTCCAGTCAAATATCATGCTTGACTTGAAAAAATAGCTAAATAAAATCGTCTAGTAAAATGTTTTACATATCTGTTGGTGGTAAATTTAATTCCACGGCTACAAGACTAATTTGCCGGAATGAACCAAAAACTCCAAAACAATTTCGGACTTGTATTTTATTGCAATATTATTTGGGCTTTGTTTGCTGGCCTTTAGTTTCCTCAAAGTAAGACATTACGGATCACGTATCTTAAAATTTTAAAAAGTTTTCGTTATTTTCGTTATTTTGTCTCTTTGTTTTGATCTGGTAATTCAGAGGCATAAGGCCAGGCGTCCACTGATATGGAGCCGATATAGACTTCTCTGACGTTTGTGAGATGCACAAGTTTAGTGCAGAACTTTGAGTAAATTATAAGTATTAGTGCAAGAAAACCTTTGAATTTACCCAAAGTTCTGCATTAAACTTGTAAAATTCACAAACGTCAGAGAAGTCTATGGCATCGTACAACATGTCAAAACATTATGTCGAAGTCGTGTGGCGTGTGGCGAACGTCGACATGATGTGGTGACATGCTAGCAGATGCCACACCTTCACCACTTCAGTGGGCTCATTGACTAAGAACCGCTAAACCGACAAAAAGCAGACCATAGGCGGAATATTTCAGTTGTTTTGTATCATATAAGTTTTCTAAACGTGGATCCAGACATTACGTTAAAAGGTAAAAAAGAAAAAAATATACTTCTTGAATGGTGATATGCTGGTAATAATGTTTAATCTTGTTTAAAGAACACCAACACGTTATTTTTTTAACTCACACGCTTACTTTAAATTTATATAGCAAATTCCTATTCTATCCCGCCGTTATTTTCATTGTTTAGTTATATTTTACATCTTCTATTTAGTTCCAAAATTCAAAGCTCTTTCAAATTTCAAAAATGTATAGAAACAAAATTCGAGATGGTTTCGCTCGAAGAAACATTCTATTCGAGGAAAACAAGTTTATGGGATACGATTTACAATAAATGTCGAAAAGCTGATGAATTTAGTACATCAATAGAATGTGTGCTGCTGCAAGGAGGATAACATTTTATTTACATATATAGTATATAAAATATGTCAAATGGCCACCCGCATAAACGCGAACCTTAACTTGACCTTACCAAAAATGGTTAAAAAATCGTTTATAATCCCTGCTAAACTTTACCCGAAATGGTTATGAAACTTTACATGAACTTTTGGGTGATAAAATTTTAACCTTATGTATTATGGTTTTTTGAAGTGGACCTTAAAAATGAAAGGTTGTTAAGAACCATTACCATTCAAAATAGTTGTTTATTCCATACATTTTCGGAAAGAAAACTATATCAGAACCTTTTTACTTATGGTTTAATGCGAGGTTTAATGGTTCTTAACAACCAGTTATTTGTAAGGTCTTGTTCTTAAAGCCATAATACATAAGGTTAAAACTTTATCGCATAAACGTTCATGTAAAGTTTCGTAACCATTTCAAATAAAGTTTAGCGGGGATTATTAACAATTAGCTTCGGACTTCATCAATTCAGTGACAGCCAGACATTTGAGGATTGTGGATCGAATATTATTAGCAGCCCAACAAAGCAAACAAAAATTAATATCGATCAACGTTATTCATGCTGACGTATGAAAAATGTATGTAGGTATAATAACAAAAAGCAGATACAATATTACATCCATGTATGTTAATTTGTTTGCAAATTTTCTGTGCATCGTACAACGTAAAATTACACAACCAGTCGAATGACCTATGTGCACGATGACGTCAGCACCACAGCTTTGACGGTTCAGAGAGCTTATTTACATGGACTTGGACCTCTTTTGGTGGTTTCGCTATGAGTGTTTGTATCGCACATTGCGTGATAAATCCAAAATTGGTGGCTATCTTACTTTTACTACTTATTCAAGCACTGCTAAACTGTCGGCTACTTTATATCACAGATTCACAAATATTACTTTAAACCACATGAACTTGACAGTTAGCATTTGTTTATTTCACGCGGACAATTTTTAATACGTTTTTACATGGTGGCTATCTTCACCTGCGCGTTAAAACCGCCGTCAGACTAGGATTTATTGTAAACAGTGTCAGAATTGAAACCTTACAGCTGAAGGAAATTCTACATGAGAATTTTTATACTAAAACCGGAATAACCCACTAGCGACAATCGATTTTTTTTTCTCATTCTGTACGTTAAACATAGTGTCGGAAAGAGTGCGCTGTATAACGCATCATTGTGCGATGACGCCGCACTACTTCCGATACTTGTTTAACTTACAGAACGAAAGTAAAATCAATTGTCGCTAATGGGTTATTTCGGTTTTCAGCTGTACCGATAGTATAAATCGAACAAGACGGTCGCGTTTATTTCTCGTCCGATAATCAATTCTTACACTTGGTATACAAAGTCTCTGAACTGTCAAAAAACTTAGGATAAATCTTTCCGTGCATAAAATATCTACAAAATGTTTGATGAAGGTTTTGTGGATGCCATTGGGAGAATTTTGTTTATTCAATTTATTTATTATTTCAGAATAAACTAAATTCTCCCAATGGCATCCACAAAACCTTCATCAATATTGTTATATTTTCGATATATATTCATGTACTGTTTTATGACCGCAACTCGCTATCATAAAAATACACATCAACATCCTGGTTTGTTCAATGCGTTTCTGTGTTTGTTGTTGTTGAACAATATTGTAAATTAAGCACTCAATCGAACAGAATAAAGTTGTCGCCATAGTAAGGCGGTTTTGTGAGGCAAGGCGATTTGAAATGACGGAAAATAAATAAAAATGAACTAAGTGTAACGCACAAATAACGAGTGACAGATATACTTCCACCAGCAGTACAGTGCTATTGCTTCGGAGATAGGTACTCTTACCACATGAAAACCCAAACTGATATAGTAAAATCTTACTTCATATTGCACTGCAATGTTTTTTTTTATATTTCCAATATTTCCCCACGATACGGAAATGCTCACTACATTGAAGATAATGCCTTTTCCATAAGCCAAAACCAGTTGTCCACTTGCGGCCATCATACAAACTATCATAATTATGTAAATTTCTTAAGTGTCTTAGATATTGTGCATATAGCACCGCATTAGACTCTTGTACTAAAAATAATTGCTTATATACTGTTGGCACATGTCTGACAAAGAACATACATTGCTCAATTTTGTCTATGAAAGCGATATAATAATGCTATTATGCTATTCCCCCTTATTCTGCGCCGCGCGTGAGGTGAGGTAACACGCTGTCAATAGTGATGTAACAAAAATCACCGCGAGTGAGGTGACTCTCCGTGCAAATCAAATAGAGAATCACCTCAATAACGGTGACTATTGTTACCTCACTAGTTACAGCGAGTCACCTCACCTCACTCGCGGCGCAGACTAGGCCTCATTATTCTATCATGTAACTATTAAGCCGAAATGATGCATGTACTTGGCATAAAGTATCTTTCATTCAAAACTTTCTTTTTTACTGTTTTAAGCAATTATCTTTAGCGCAGAGGGTGAATGATCAATCGTTTGGAAGTTATTTTTTAATTTAATCTATACGATTTTTAACAGGAAAACTCGTGTTTTTATATGTAGTATCGAGGTCCTAAAAACACGTAGGGTAAAAGTACCTATAGTGGAGGTACGTTAGTGTAATAAGTTTGATAAATAAAAGCATTTTACAATTTCTCGTCCATACTATACCAAGTGAAATTTTGAAATTTGTATTATTTTGATGGCTGCAAAAGGGCAACGTTTTTGGTTTGCACATTTTGCTCTTATGCTTTGCATCTCTTGCCCGCTTGCTCTCTCAATTTGCAATCAGTATCATTGTCGTTATGATTCTAGACGACAAAATGCTCTTGGGTTTTTTTCCTTTACTTATACATCCGACGCCAATTCATAACCGAAGATATAAGCTTAAACTGAAATTAAAATTAAGAGAAATAATCTAAAACTATAAACACAAATCTACTAGTAATGAATTAGTATGAAAATGGTAACTAAAATTGTCCAAAGTTCAAATTTACCAAAATAATTCAGCTGCCGCATGAGTATAGAATGTTTGAAATTTAAAGAATGTTAAGTAACTGACCAACCTTATCCTTACTAAGAAATTAAAAGCTTTAACAAGAAATATTCATGATTACATCCTTCAAATATGTTTCGTTTGTCCTTGTAACGCCTATCACTTTTAATGATATATAAATATTATTTAAATCCATCTTTTGACCCTTATAACTGTTACACTTTTCCCTAACTTCCAAAAAGAATATCGACTATGTCCAGTGTTATGTTTATAATAGTGAACATTAATTGGATTAACGTTCGTTGTATTATTTATGTTTCTATTTCGACATCCTCACTTTTGGATTTACCTCCTGCTCATCTCACGCACATCAATTATTCTATCAGCTACCACTACCAACTGCACTGCAGTATTGTTTTTGTTTAACATTTTTTTAATTTTGCGAAATTAGATCATTGGTTTAATTTTATTAAACTCAACGATGGACTATTTACTTCCACTTTGTGTGCATGTACGTGTGTTGTGAACTGCCAATTCTGATTTCATGATTTGGTAACTTTTGACTATGTTGGTGTATAAATATATGTATTGGTACTTTCAAAACTCAAATAAGTTTGAAAAGGCCATAATAAGAATGAATCAATAGAAATAGTAAGGATAACAAATTAAGCTGTTTTAACGATAAGAGAAAACAAAGAAAAGTTAACATGTTAATAAGTTTAAGAAACAAAAAAAGATAGAAAAGCGATCATCTGAAGATCTTTCGCTTAAAAACTTGACGGGACACTCCACTCGAGCGAGAGTGTTGTTCGTTATTGATTCCGCAAATGTTTTATAGGAGGGGCGTCTCAGTTGCTGCCGACCGCTACCAGGATAACTAATCATCGATGCTGGTGTGTGCGCATATGTAAGACTAAGTTATGCTTGTGTTTCGACTTCTTGTGACATACTGGACACTCGAACTTGGGCTCAACGCCGCACTCAAAGCGAATGTGTCGATTTAGACTATGCGGGCGCGCATAGGAGTTTCCACACCTCGAACATGTATACGCACCACCGATCGAGGAAGGCACTGTTGGAGGCGTTGTTATGTTGATACCTTTGAAAATGGGTACAGGCAGGGGACTACTGCTAGTACCGCCAGCATTGGCTACTGCTGCAGCTGCAGCAGCCGCTGCCGCAATCAAATCTCGTTGCTGTGCCGATGATTCGGCAGCAAATTCGCGCAGATAATTAGGTGTCAGTAATCTCAGATCACAGGGCTGATCGTCTATTGGCGGTTGTGGTTGCTGCTGATGAGTTCCTGTTACTATCACTTCACTATGGATTACCGTCGCTTCACCACCACCCGGGCCGCTAGGTGTTGAGGGACCTGCAGATACAGAAACTGAATAATGGAAGTAAAAATGAGGATCAGTATAGCGGAAGGGTATTTCAGATATCAGATGTATGCGTGTTTGTATGTGTTCAAGGGCAACATTTAGTTTTTGCTTGCGTTTTTCTTCAACATCACAGCTTTATGAAACTGTAACCTTTCAAATTTTCAAATTAAATAATATCATTTAGAATTGTTTCTACAAAAAATCCTCAACACCATTGAAAAAGCTTACAGTTTCCGTTCGATGGTTGGTATAAAGCGTTCGATTGTTTCTCATTCCTTTATGAAGTGATTTGCAAGGTGAATTTTTATTGAATAATAATTTTAATTTGTTTTTTTTTTGTATGCCTACACACACTTACAACAGTGAATATTAAGTATAACGACATTTATAACGACAAGTGGTTAATATTTTTGTTTCGTTAAAATACAGCAGCATTGCGTAATATAGAATGATATGTAAGAAATAATTATTACCACCACCAAGTATGATGTTCACAGAAATACGTCACTTTTTAAAAGAGAAAGTGTATATTCAAATATGAAGTGCCTCTATTTACGCATAAATAATAAACATAACAAAACTATTGCTTATTTATTGAATCGGTTGGGAACGTCGTTCTATACACATAATTTGTATAATACTCTCACTTAGGTATTGAGAACATAGATTACGGGAATCTAAAATTTGCTATCACAAGACGTGTCATCAACCGCAATCAACCGTCATTCCTTCTTTGCCAAGTTCATGAACAAAAATCCTTTCGTTTTTTATGCAACATTTCCAT
The DNA here is from genome assembly GCF_037179485.1 of Ochlerotatus camptorhynchus. Lineage (NCBI taxonomy): Eukaryota > Metazoa > Arthropoda > Insecta > Diptera > Culicidae > Ochlerotatus > Ochlerotatus camptorhynchus. Next base: position 107,110 of record NW_027041171.1, read on the forward strand.
CTCGTCGCACATAGGTAAAGTTTACCCGTCACCTAAAAAGAAACACACATTAATAAAAAATCTTTATTAGACCAAACTGTTTTATTTATTATTTTATTTTTCTGCCCGGGGCATTGATCCTGGTTTATAGAACTTCTACAAGAAATTATTTTTTTGATGTTTTTTAGCAAGCATAACGATACCCAGGGAAGTCGAAACAAAAATGTACACCGGATCAGCAATCGAACAAGCCGCCCAAGTAAAGATGTGCTTTATGACCATGTCGCTTTGCACTTGCGGCTATCAAGAGCCCCAAAATGACATGAGATTCGTGCTTTCTGGAATAAATGAAACTTGCAACAAGATTTATGTTTTATTTGCTTTTAAGATTCATATTTTTTCGGTTCTTTGCTGTTTTATACTAACGTTAAATTCTGTACGCAATTCTAATAATTAATTCATCTGTTCGGTATTACACTCAGGTTTTTTTACATGGTATTTTTGCACGATTTTTTTTTTACACTTTGTGAATAATGCGGTCCGTTTTTAACCCTTTCCTGCCTTAGTCCATACTAGACCTGCCCTGTTCAGACTAGGGAAGTTGTAAACATAATTATTATAACATATTACAACGGCTCCAGTGTAGACAAGGCATTAAGGTGGGAAGGCAACCCAATGTCTTAATACTTTCAAGACATATTGTTTTGTAGATTCTGTTATACCAAACCTCTTTAGGCTGGAAAGGATTAACAATTTTTAGAATATGTTACAAAGTTACGATCTTAATTCAGTCACATTATTCGTTTTGGGCTATGACAATCTTAATGGAGTAATTGTTCATGAATAACAACAAAAAACGTTTTTTGACAATAGCAGCTAAATTAGTATCAAAATTAAACATTTAATAAGATGTCAGCGTATGAAAATTCTCAACATTAATTGATTGTTACACGGCGCATATCCCCAGTGTTAAAATAAAACCTGAGTGTATTTATTGTATGAAAGATCTATGCAAGTATGTAGACTTCCTATCATAATATAATAGGTCAAAATGTATGATGGAGATATTTTTATACTGTTTTAACTCAAACTTTCACTGTTTTGTTATTATTCTATAATACATTAGTAATGAACTGTTAGGATCATATTTATTTTAAAACTGGACTTTTCCTTCATTTCTTTGTGTTTTTTTGTTTATATAGGATGTCACAATTTCAATTGAATCAATCCACCAAGTTCTTGACAGTACGTGAATTATCAGAATAAGTCCGAGCATTTATTTAAAGTATAATGTAAAAACAAAAAACAAATGACTAATGCTGACTTTGAAATGTTAAACCTAAACTTAAAGTTTATTAAGTACATCGACTAGATAAAGGTTTGACGCTTATAATTTACTATCAGGTTTACAATGCATAAAAAATTGATTATTTAAACGTAAACTTCAGCTTTGTTTTGCAAAACACAAAAAATGCATTATTCATATTCCCGAGTGTTATTACCTACCATATACGAGGTTACATGCAGCAAGTTTTGGTTTCCACGGCTTTATGAGTTTGTAGTATATGTATTAACCACATTTGAAATGTTCAAGGATATTCAAGCTAAGTATTAACACATCTGTTACAAGTAACCCCGTAATTGCAAGTAAGGGGCTGTCCATAAATCATGAAGACCTCTGTAAATGTATAGTGGCCAATCCCTCCGCCAGCTGTCAACGTGGTTTATGTACAGCCCTTAGCTTTTTGTATCGGCAAAGCGTTTTTGACGACATGCATATTTCACTACTGTGTTAGAACCGAAGCTTATTTATTCGTTATCATAACCTACATTTATCTTGTACAAGCTTTCTTCAGTGGAAGTTACTGCTTTCACATAAGATTAATATGGCAACAGAAAGTGTGTGTGTGCGTGTGCCTGTGCCTGTGTGTGTGTGTGCGTGTGCGTGTGCGTGTGCCTGTGTGTGTGTGTGTGTGTGTGTGTGTGTGTGTGTGTGTGTGTGTGTGTGTGTGTGTGTGTGTGTGTGTGTGTGTGTGTGTGTGTGTGTGTGTGTGTGTGTGTGTGTGTGTGTGTGTGTGTGTGTGTGTATGTGTATGTGTGTGTGTGTGTGTGTGTGTGTGTGTGTGTGTGTGTGTGTGTGTGTGTGTGTGTGTGTGTGTGTGTGTGTGTGTGTGTGTGTGTGTGTGTGTGTGTGTGTGTGTGTGTGTGTGTGTGTGTGTGTGTGTGTGTGTTTGTGTGTGTGTGAGTGTGTATGTGTGTGTGTGAGTGTGTGTGCGTGCATGTGTGTGTGTGTTGAGTGTTTAAACTATATAAAATAAAAACAAACAAAAATAAATTAGTCATAAAAACACCCTGTTGTCCTAAATAAATTAAATTAACATGAAATCATTTTAGGATAACTTACTTTTCTTGTCTACATTTTCTATGTTCTCGACGCTTTCGTTCCTTTTCAATCATAGTTTTATCATGCACAGAATGTGTCAAAAAGGTGACTACAGATTAAGCACACGGTTTTTTTTTTATTTTGCTCAGATCCATCACTTTTTTATTCTGTTTTTGATATCTTCATTGTCACAATGGCTAAATACAAACTGTAAAAATATCAATTACCACGCCTGATCATTGAATCAGCAAGATACCGCTGAATCGACACGCTTTGCGTTACGTTACTAAAAGAAACAGGTCCATATTGGAAAAGCCTTAACCACAAACACCGAAAAATTTGTTGGCGGTTTAAAAATTATCTCTAACCAATATTTCATCGTTGTGTTTAAATAAAACACCGATTTTATAAGCACAAACGACAGACACAAAGTGAAAGGCGGAGCGGCTCGAAAACTTTGGTGACGAACCTGCCAAGCATGGGAAAATTAATTCACTCGCGCGAGCACCACAGAATCAAAATAACCATCCTCGCCTACAAACAGATTGCCGAACGAGTGTAAATTCTTTCTACCAAGTGACCCTGCAGCTCGACTCAGAACTGACAGCAGTAGAAGGAAAGAAGGATAAACTGAAAGGCAGCCGAACAATTTTCTCTAGCGAGGGAGAACCAGATTGAATGCGTAAAATCCGAATGCTAACGATTTAAATAGCCGAGTCAGATAGTTTTTGGCTCACTGATTTAAATCAGTTGAATTGGCCACAGCAGTTTTAAGTTATTTGCGTGACGCTTATGTTTATGTGTTACAGTATAACAGTTTTCTCGATATTAATAGCGATTTAAATGTATGTTTAAAGCTAGAAAATAAAAAGTGATTCTTCCTGCAAAATTCTCATTAGGCTCACTCAGCAGAATACAATCGTAAAAGGCTCAGCATGGGAAAAATAATAAGAAAAGAATCATCCACACTACTACCCTCAGAATCATTCACGTTACGCTCAGCTGTCTGTTTTGCTCAATTCTGCATTCATCGAAGAAAATAAAAGCAATGCGAATACGAACGAAATCAGTGCGACTCGCACAAGCTACTGTTCGTTTTTGATGTTGTATGCGTGTGAGTGAGTTGAGAATGCAAAATAGAACGATTTTTCCCATGCTTGGAACCTGCTATTGCAATTTTTCAGTGTACCACATGGCAACACAACGGGTGGAAACTAACGATTTTAAATTGGCTCACTACTTGACTATTGGTCCCAAGCAAATCGATTAACGTATCCCATTTTAGCCGAAATTCTAGTACTGCACAATGTTTGTTTTGATTTGCTATGAATGTTTGACAGATAAAATGATGAGTTTGTGGATTTTCCTATGTTTCGAGAGGTGCATCGATTAGCTTGGGACCGAAGAGAGTACCAAAGCTGAGCCAAAAAGTTGAGCACGTTTCTTCGGGACCTTGTGGTCTTAGAATTACCTCTATTTAAATTTGGATTGGAGTATTTAAATAGTAATAGTTTGTAGTGCATATAAATGGTTTGAAAGCTATTTGTCTGACAGAACTCAACGGACTGTTTTTAATGATTCTGTTTCCAGCCCCGTGGGGAATAACCTTGGAGTGCCCCAGGGAAGTGTATTAGCAACAATCAATACGAAACTAACGATTTTAAATTGGCTCACTACTTGACTAGCCTTTTGGCAAAGATATTTCATTAACAAGATATCCCACAAATCAATTCCTCGAACAAGGCAATGGATACACCACCCTTATGTGATCGCAGTGCCATCTCGTGAGTGCACATTTAAACTGTTGGGAGTCCCCCGCCAACTTTACCACCAGGGCTCAATAAATGACAGGTGTCAGTATGACATATGCCAGCGTGGACGTTGATGATCAGCCGATGGAAGAGGATGATCGATGTCATCATCATTATATAGTCCATTTTATGAAATGACAGGAGTTGGTTTGCCTGCAAGAATTTGATGATATTGATATTGCTTCTCACAGCCGTTAGGTAATCGCCTCCTGTCAAAGTTCATTCATGAGTTGAACCAGAAACTTCTCATAAAATGCTCTATTGTGATAGCAAGATTCTCACTTCGTTATGATTGCATCCATTTTCAATCGTTACCACGTTATACGCATCAGAAAACCTTGAGAAAACAATAATAAATGCAGATACGTCCCATCGAAAAAGTAATCGAGAATTGATGATTTATGAAGCTGTTGCTCAACATAATAGAAGTTGCATAGAAGTATACATGGAAAAAACGCAACGTATCGAAATCATTGCTAAACAAACGTAATAAAATATGCCGTCTTCCTTGGCCAACGCTGCACGATATTGGCTATTCAAAAATTACGTTGGAATAATGATTACTTTTCTATTTTATAAAGAAGGTATTTTTCAATGACGGCGAATTAAATCGTAAACTAAAGCTGCCGAAGCTGAGTGATGACGATGTACCCTCCGCTCAGTGGTGTGGGTTCGTACATGTATAGATGATGGTGTGCGTGTTTTCTTCCAACGCTGCAGTTCAACGTTGTATCATCAAAGACCTATTGGCGCTGTTATCTGTCTCTATAAATTCCAAAGAGTGAAGGGGGTCGGCTTTTGGTCCCAAGCAAACGATTAACGTACCCCATTCTAGTCGAAATTCTAGTACTACGCAATGTTTGTTTTGATTTGCTATGAAAGTTTAACAGATAAAATGAGGGGTTATTGGTTTTTCCTATGTTTCGAGGGGTGAATCGATTAGCTTGGGACCGAAGAGAGTACCAGAGCTGAGCCAAAAAGTTAAGAACGTTATTTCGGGACCTTCTAGTCTTAGAATTACCTCTATGGTATTAGCATAGAGGTAACTCTAAGACCACTGGGTCCCGAAGAAAATCATTATTATTTTTGGCTCACTCAGTACCAGAACAACGGTCCCAAGCAGTCCCAAGCTATTTCACTCACCCCTGCATGTTCTGCATGAATCCACACACCCCTGATGTTATCTGTCAAACTTTCATAGCGAATCAAAACAAACATAGTGTAGTAATAGAATTTCAACTAGAATAGGGTACGTTAATCGTTTGCTTGGGACCAATAGGCGACTAAAGTGGTGATCCAATTTAAAATCGTTAGTTTCGTATTGATTGTTGGTATTAGGGCCCTTGTTATTTATTATGTATATTAATGACTTGCGACGTGTTTTACGATTTTGCGACATTAATCTTTTTGCAGACGATACTGTGTTATTCATTGCAGCTAAGGATTTGGATGATGCCGTTTTACACTTGAATGAAGATTTGCGTTCTCTAAGTAGATGGTTGAAGTATAAGCAGTTGAAATTGAATGCAAGTAAAACTAAATTTATGGTAATTTCGCGGAATCGAGTAAATGAGAACGTCTCTGTTGTAATTCATGATAAGACTATTGATCGCGTTAGGGAGATTAAATATCTTGGTGTGATTATTGATGACACACTTAAGTTCAACTCTCACATTGACAATGTCGACTGAAAAACGATTTAACTATTGCCAGTAAAATACAGCTATACAAATCAATCATCTCTCCTAATCTTGACCTTCCATTTTATTTCTACATCGAGATTACAGCGCTTGCAGAATAAAATAATGCGTTTGATTTTGAGATGTAATAGATTCACTTCCTCAACTTTGATGCTAGACGCCTTATGGTTGTCGGTGAAGCAAAGAATTGTATATTTGACTATGGTGTTCATTTTTAAAGTAGGGTTACGGTATGTAATGTGGGTCTAGTCCTTTCATTCGGCCTATCACGCAAATAAATAATTAATTAAGGAATATTACACAAAAAATAAGGAAAATATTGATCACTGATGGTTGATAAATGTGTACCACACACAAATCAATTTATATCACAACATTTCAATACATTTTCAGCTCTCGTAAGTAATAAAACTGGTTGAGAATATCACAATGTTCGGAGTTTTTAGCCGCCATGACTTATAAGGTTAAGATGGGAAGGTTGACTGACGATCATCAAATGGCCTGATTATGGCATTTATTGATTGGAATTACCTGATAATACACACTAGACGTAAAACTTACAGTTGCTGTTTGAATATTTTATGTTTATTTTAATTGTTTAACAACGTTTTCACAAGTAAAACATGGACCCAACTTTAGGGACACATTTCTTTTCTATGTTCCTAACTATGGCCCATGAAATTCATTTGACAGCATATAGCAATAAGAGTAACGTCAACAATGTTGTTTTGCATTTGGATGATAAGGAACGAACAGGAAGGGAGATTTTTTCTGCCAAACCTGTATAATGAACATCACAATGTTCTGATTTAGATATTCTGCGGTCAAAAGACGATAAGCGAAATTTTTAATTTTTAATTTTTAAATTGAGTGATTTAATGTAGTTTTCGTAAAATTTTCTCTAAGAAATGTTTTGAGGAATGAAGAGCATTAAGTTAACAGTGATAGTGATAAAAAAAAATACATCAGAAAACGTTACCAAGAGCGTTTTTTTGAGGATCAAACAAGATAGGACGAAGTTGCATCCATAAATAGACCCAATTTGGGGACAATAGACCCATATTACATACATTTCCCTCGTGAGTTATTGTCTTAAAAAAAGTAAGTTTTTCAACTTTTCGTGGTTTCTGATAGCAAACGACATGATAAGCATATCTAAGCATACCATTTAGCAGTAGAATATCGTTTGCAGGTAAATTCATTGATGAGTTATGATTAAAAACGTAATCGATGGCTGCATATTAGACCGAGGTTAGGGACGTATACCCTAGTTAACGGTTTGCTGTCTCGATATTTGTGTGATCGAATTGAAAGGGGAGTCACTTCATAGATATAATACTAGAAACGCGGTTGAAATAAGAAAACCACATTTCTTGACTTGTGCTTCACAAAATTCATTATATTATAAAGGAATAAATGTTTTCAATTCGATTTCTAGACATATCAAACGTTCAGCAACACTTACAGAATTTAAAAGACACTGCATTTCACACGTTAAAACTGTCTTTTGAACAGTTATCCAGTGATTTTTTATGAATTGACAAATTATGTATCTTGACGAAGTTATCTCTAACCTAGTCTCTAACGGATTATTTTATATGGATAGCTGTCATAATGACATTTCAATAACTATTGTAGAACTGCAAAAACTATTTCTGTTCGCCACGATGGTGATGATGGATTTTTAATATTTGATTTTATAGTAGATTAATTTAAAAAAAAGTAGTCTACAAAGGTTTGAGCCTCGCGCGCGTATTACGGAATACTGGGGACTGAGGACTGAATTTAACATTTGATAAAAAAATGCAATTTTGAAGCTTATTTGGAAGATACCTTGAGTTTGTAGTAAGTTTTTTGGCAAATGTTGGGGGTTCGTGAGCATTCCTGACATTGCTGAAAATTATGATAGCATCAAATTGCGGGGTTGCTAGTGTAATAGGATGCTTTGTTGATTGTTCATTAAGTCTTGATCGCTTTTAATACTTATGAATATTTTAAGTGGACAAAAAGGCGAACTAAGAGGTGGACGCCTGAGCTTTTCCACATTTATATCGCTGTGAAGCAACTGTAAACTATAGAGGGAATTTATATCTGTAACTGAAACCAGTTCGATTTTGTTTGCTAACCTGGTTAAAATGTCATATTTAATTATCTTAAAGATAAATCGTCCAGCTCAAACTTTTGTAGGAGTAAGAGGTGGGACCATAATTATCATCATCCTCATTATCTATGGTAGTAGTAGCATAGAGGTTACTCAAAGACTAGAAGGTCCGAAGAAGTTCAAAACAAAACAAAAATTCTGTTGATGGCACAAGCTTCTAAGAAAATTCTATTACAACGAACCACATAATTTTAATTGATTTCTTCGCCAGTTAGTCGTATGTCACTTCGTTTGTGCTAATATTCCTCTCCAGGCGGGTTCGTATAAGTGCGATTTGCGTGTGTTAGTGAGATTAAATTTTTTTTTGGTGGGAGAATTTTTTTGTTTGCTGTAAAAACTGTCATTCTAAAGTAGAAATGAAAAACAACACGAAAACAAACCCTACTTTCATGAGTCAAAGTTAACCCATTTTTAATAAAAGTGGCTTTACTCATCTATGAGTAAATTATTTTAAAAATAATAATGAGTTGCGGCAGTAGCTAACAGTTACTACTTAATGGGTGTAATAAATTTCTCATGAATACTTTTCCTATGACTTTGACAGACAATCGATTGTTCCAATTTTGACATGTCGTCTCTTTGTAAATTCAGGCTCTTTACTATTAGTGTAGTGTTCGTGAGATCTGGCTTGGAGAACTCAATAGGCTAGTCAAGTAGTGAGTTAATTTAAAATCGTTAGTTTCCACCGGTGGACAGTACTTTTAAGAGCAATAAAAAAGTGAATTAAATTAAAAATAATCACATTGATTTCTTCTAATGAGTATTCCACTAACAACCTAATTCATTACATTCTCAGTACATTTGGATTTAGACAAAAATCTGTTCTCATTTTTGCGTCACAAAAACGAAAAAGGGAAAAAAATTGCAATTTTAGTTGAATTTACGTTGTTTTCTAGTTTTCTTTGGCTAAAATCAGCACAGGTGGGTAGATTTGTTTATAGTAGGGGTAGGCGAGGCGTAGTGAACAGGTGGGGCATAATGAGCACCCTGTATTTTAGCCATAAATTTCTATTTATTCAAATTAGAAAATAAAATAAATTAATTCAATGCCGTCACTGCAATTAATTTCTAGAGAATTATTGTATAAAACGCATTTAAACTTTGAAAAATGTCGTAAAATGTGTAAGTTGGGCATATCTTGTCTACGCAATATAAAAATCCGATGATCCTAAATAAGGTTTTAAGAACTCAGAATACCGCGTCGTAGGTATTTATTTAGCTTAAACATGTTTTCAAAGCATACGCAGACTGTTTGCATCATATTACACATAATATGTATTCAATTTAATATCAAAACTACCAGTTGATTTTTTTAAGGCTGTGAACCATTTGCTGACTTAAATTTAACTCGTGGTTAAAAGTGACATTTCGAAAGTTATTTTCTATGTTCGAAAATCCCAGTGCTGTCGATCGACCGGTTTTCGAGCCACGGTTGTCAAAATTTAACTTCTTGTCTGTCAGAAATAACCATGCTCGGAAAGCAGGGTTAATCGATAACTTTTCATCTGTCAAATTTTAACCAAAAGTTAAAATAATCCACCAAATGGTTCAGAGCCTAAATAGGGTGGGGCATAGTGAGCAACCGTCGGATGGGTAGAGTAAGGCTGTGAACCATTTGCCGAGTTAAATTTAACTCGTGGTTAAAAGTGACATTTCGAAAGTTATTTTCTATGTTCGAAAATCCCTGTGCTGTCGATCGACCGGTTTTCGAGAAGAACTTAGCCAAGGTTGTCAAAATTTAACTTCTTGTCTGTCAGAAGTAACCACGCTCGGATAGCAGGGTTAATCGATAACTTTCCATCTGTCAAATTTTAACCAAAAGTTAAAATAATCCACCAAATGGTTCAGAGCCTAAGCAGAGAAAAGAAAGTAACCTTACTAATTTAGGCTGTGAACCATTTGCCGAGTTAAATTTAACTCGTGGTTAAAAGTGACATTTCGAAAGTTATTTTCTATGTTCGAAAATCCCTGTGCTGTCGATCGACCGGTTTTCGAGAAGAACTTAGCCAAGGTTGTCAAAATTTAACTTCTTGTCTGTCAGAAGTAACCACGCTCGGATAGCAGGGTTAATCGATAACTTTCCATCTGTCAAATTTTAACCAAAAGTTAAAATAATGCTCCAAATGGTTCAGAGCCTTAGCAGTGGTTTGTTTTTGTTTTGATGCGTATCGCAAGTGTCGGTAATATGGTCCGCAATTACAAGAAGAGTTCAGTTCTGTAAAAGTGGTTAAAGGACAACATGGAAAGGACAGTGGAAGCAGTAAACCGTGGGGAATCCGTGAATCAAACGTCTCGTGAGTATTGTGTTCCACGTGCAACTCTAGGACGTTACGTTATTTCGGTGACTCCAGAAAAAAAGCATATCGGATCATTTGCTACTGTTTTTTCGAACGCTGAGGAAAACGAACTGGTGTCGCATATCCTAAAGCTGGAAGTTTCCTGTTACGGAATAACTGTTCGAGACATCCGCAGCTTGACTTTTCAGGTGGCGGTTCGGAATAAAATACAGCACCCGTTAAACGTCGAGAGTCAACTAGCTGGCAAAGACTGGGTCAGGGGTTTCCGGAATGTATTCTACCCCTCAATCCACTAATACCTCGTAAACTGTTGGACAAAGGTTTAACCTTTCAAGAGTATACATGAAACAATCAATTTGTACAAAACGTGGCCTGCTCACTATGCCCCACCTGGTATCTTAGATTCACAATTTCACACGTTCCAAAAACATGTGGTTTTCATCTCGTTCATTTTTTTTCACATTTCAACGGTCAGTTTATGATAATAAGATACCTTTCCAAGATTTAACGCTGCAAATGTACAATAATATGACTTACTTTATTAGATGTATGGTGAAATGCTTAACATGCCCACTATGCCCCGCCTACCCCTATGCATGCTTAAACCAAAGCTTCTTGAGGACTACAAAGTGCATTTACATGTTCCTGAATCAAAATGTATTTATTTGATGAGAGTGCAGGCGAACCAGCCCAAGGCTGAAAGCCTCCCTAATAAAGATAAATAATAATAATAATTTATTTGATGAGTACCAATTATCGCTCATAAAAACATCCTGACCAATGCCAGACCAAATAAAATAAAATAAATACAATTTATACTCGACCTTCTCTGATTTGCAAGAAACTTTGCATTATTATGTGTTATGGGCAATCATTCACATTTTTGCAAAAATTCGGCCAAAAGTATTCATGAGCTTTTTAAAAAATGAATTATAAATATTGCCCTTACTTTTTGAAATATTTCAGTTTTTAACATTTTTTTAATTTTTTTACTAAAAAATATCTTGTATATTTTTCCTTTCCCAGAAAGCCTTTATTTTTTCTACAACTGAATCTCAGAGGTCATTTCGATCAGAAGTGACGTTTTCGTGCTTCTATTTATTGAAAAATGACAAAGACGCCATTTTGCACAAAATTACAACATCCGATAGGCCGATTTTTTGTAAAAATGGGAATGAATGCCCATAACACACATGTATGCAAATCGGAAAAGGTCGAGTTTTTCCGATTTGTCGTTTGGCGTGGCCTTTGTTTGTATTATAATTTAACTGAAAAGAGCTACAGTCCAGGTGGACAATTTTTGAGAGATTTTGGACCAAATCACATCCTCCCGCCCCCTGCGTGGATAGTCATACACACATTTTTTAAGAATTTGTATGGACAATGGATTTGCCTCTCCCTCCTAAAGCGTCCTCGTGGTATATGAACAGCCCAAAAGAAGAATGTATGTTCCGCAAAAGCTGGAAAACGTGAATTGTCAGTTCTTCATGCTGCTACCAACTACTGTGTTCCGGCCGAATCAATTGTGCAGTCAATATTGTAATGAAAATCCTAGACCGTTGACTGTTATATAGTTTTAAAAAGTATAAAAAAGTTATGACTATGAATAACTATGTAAAGGACCATTTTATCGATGTTACGTTAATATAATAAAATCAACTGCTACAGAACACGCTAACTGTTCAAAACAATATCACTAAATACAATTATTATCAAATAAAAATGAAAGGAAAATAAGATCAAACCGAACGTTAATTGGAACACCTCACTGAAACGTGAGCGGTAATTGGTACATGTGACTAAATTTAATTTAATTTTTTTTTCTGCTGTTCAATTTTTATTTTCTATTTTTCTCGCATAGCGTATAAGCATAGAGGTAACTCTAATGGCGGTAAGCTCCAATCGGTATTATCCTCGGATTAAATCCCGATCAAGAATGTCCGGCTGCTTTGATGTCGACATCAGAGTTATTCAACACGATGCTAGGCAAACACTTCGCAGATCATCCAAACAGGGACGGTATTAAAAGTTAATCCGAGTTGGAGCTTACCGCCATAAGACAAGTAGCATAGAGGTAACTCTAAGACTAGTAGGTCCCGAAGAAACATGCTCAATTTTTTGGCTCAGCTCTGGTACTCTCTTCGGTCCCAAGCTAATCGATTCACCCCTCGAAACATAGGAAAATCCACTAACCCCTCATTTTATCTGTCAAACTTTCAAGCGAATCAAAACAAACATTGTGTAGTACTAGAATTTCGACTAGAATGGGGTACCTAAATCGATTTGCTTGGGACCAATAGGCTAGTCAAGTAATGAGCCAATTTAAAATCGATAGTTTCGTATTGATTGTTGCTAGTAGGTTCCGAAGAAACGTATGAACACCGGTTGAAAACTAACGATTTAAAATTGGATCACTACTTGACTAGCCTATTGGTCCCAAGCAAATCGATTAACGTACTCAATTCTAGTCGAAATTCTAGTACTACACTATGTTTGTTTTGATTCGCTATGAAAGTTTTACAGATAAAATGGAGGGTTCTTGGATTTTCTTAGAAATACTCAGAGGGAGAGATGGACGGAGAAAACAAATCACAATTCGGCAGCAGAGATTTGTACCTAAATTATCTTGCAACCTTTGTTATGCACGCGGAGAAATGATTTTTAAATTCAAATGGATATATTTTTGGCTCAGGGCCTAATATATTATTGGTATTGATTCAAATATATTATTCGGTTGATTCAAAGAAATATATTTTTGAATCAACAAACCGGTTGTAGAGTCAATAATCAAAATACATTAGGCCCTGAAACAAAAATCCATTTTTCTGCGTGTAAGCTAGCATTTCACGTGACTTTTACTTTTGATTCGATTTACATGCAAAATAATATTTGAGTGCATCGCAATAGTTTGCACATTTCTTGGTGCTATTAGTTAACCAACTAAGATCAATTATCCTAGGAAAAAATCTAATGGGAATGTTCGATTGGCCCAGATTTTGACAGTTCATTTGGCTCAAAACATTCTCTCCGCCTATCTCCTCCCTCTGAGTATTTCTCGATTTTCCTATGTTTCGAGGGGTGCATCGATAAGCTTGGGACCGGAGATAGTTGAGAGCTGAGCCAAAAAGTTGAGCACGCTTCTTCGGGACCTTCTTGTCTTAGAGTTACTTCTATGGTATGACATTATTATGCACAAAATACAAACTTCTATGTATGTTCTTTGTGCGTGTAATAAAAAGAAAAAAAAAAACACTTTAGGAAATGTGTATTGCACGAGTGCATTGAAGATTGCCCTTTAATGTTTTTTGTTTTTTTTTTTTGTTTCATGGGTGACTGTGCGTGGTAATTGATATTTTAATGGTATTCGATGGAGGCTTCAAGAAAAGCGGCAGACTCCTCTAGGAGCGGTGACTTAACCTCAATTGGGTTTACAAAACTTCGAGTTCAGATGGCGTTTCAGGTTACTGTGGATGTGCGTCTTGTAACCACACATGCGCTCACAAATATACTTTGGCGGAACACCACATTCATTTTTGATGTGGCACTTGAGACTGTTTTTCCATTTGTAATTACGGCCACATGTCTTGCACTTCCACGGCTTGGTATCGTTCTCATGTTGAAACACAATTTGATCCTCTTTGCGCACACCAGTGGCGCTGGTACCATTGGATGGAAGCGACGAATTCGATCCTACACTGGAGTTACTACTGTTCAGTGAAATTATCGATGTCTTTTGCGAAGCCTTGCTTGGAGAAGGGACCACCGGAGCACACAGCGAAGAGGTCTTTCTAGCTGCTATCTTGATCCGACCGGGAGTAATGCGGGTTGCCGACTTGGATGCTTTGCGCCAAATTGGAAGATAGTTCGACGACGGATGCGGTGATCCATCAGACGAAGTGATCGACTGATCGGCAATAGAAATATAGTCCGCATCCGACCAGAGGTTAAAGTTTTCGAGCTTGATCTTAGTATAACCACCACCAAGTGAGCTACTGTCGTCTGCTGTAAGACGATTGGATTCGTGGGTTTATTTAGATTGTTTTACAGTAAAGATTCATTTGTTTAAGAAATTGGTTGTGTGTGTGCAGACCAAAACGGGAGAAAAGAAAGAGAAAAATATAGAGCGTTAGTAGATTAGTAGGTTAGTTACATTGTTAGATACAAACTAGATGTTGTTAAATCAAGAAGCAAACTTATCAGACAAATTTAATAAATATTTAGTATACTTTGCCTAATATCGGTTTATCAGTCACTGAATTTGTACGCATAACAAACGTGTCGGTGGGTTTGATTGGTTGCTATACTTTTTGTTGGTAGTCATTCAGGCACTCAACAAGAATATTGTTGACTCACGGATTGCAATATATTATTGATTCAAAATTTAGTGAATTAACTAAACGTCTGTTAAATAAACAACTGTTTTGAAACAGTTGTTGTTGACTTCAACTATATGAATTGTTGAAATAATGGTAAAATATGTGTGTCCGTGGATATCTATGGCACAATTTATCATACATTATCACCCCTATTCTGTATTTCGTTTCGAACGAAATTCTCATACAAAAAAATATTTTTTTGTATGAGAATTTCGTTCGAAACGAAATACAGAATAGGGGTGTATGTTTGTAAATAAAATGAACACTCGACCAAAAGTAATAGAACAATGTTACTAACTATATATAAAGGTAAAAACAATACTACTTGATGACCTCAACTGCTGAAACGTTCACATGAATGATAAATGTGTTTTCATTTAAGCTATTTGACTGATAAACAAATATTTGACAGAGCGTGAACCTCTACAGCCGTCCTCTACTTCATTAGTTATGTTGTGTATGCATAAAAAAGTAATCATTGTTTTCTACCTTAGTAAGATAAATTATTTCATTATGAACAGACGTAAACAAACGCAATAAACCATCGTTTTGTGAGAATTGCAGAAATTAGTAAATTGTTAGTTTGGTGGTTTAAAAAAACCAATTTTATTCACAGATCTTTTTTAAACTGTCGACTTATCATTTCTTCATGTGCGTGTGTATGTGTTTCTCGAGCACAACCCGATAGAATGCCTTGTAAGAGCACAGTTCAACGGGACATAGATATAGCGGTTGTTTACCACACTCGTAGCGTAAATGTCGTGTTAAGCTTTTTTTCCGTAGGTACTTGCGATTACATGCGAGGCAATGATATTTTTCAGTATCCTGCACATGACTATTTTTGGTACGCCCCTTATAGCACGATGTCATCGAAAACTGATCATTTACTGCTGCAACAGTCCCACTCAGTTTTATCTGACTTCTAAGTAACGAATCTGTCCATGACATATACTGCGAAGGAACATCCTGGGGGTTCAGTTCCAGCGAGTCGTGAATTCTCAGCTTTGTGCAAACGCCATCTGAAAAATAAAGTCATATTAGTAAAAAATAACCAGAACTAAACGCAACACATCAACACAAGATTAAACAAAAATATATTAATTTAGAAAATGCACTTCGATTTCTCATTATTTCCAAACCACTGCATTTTGTA
This sequence comes from Ochlerotatus camptorhynchus, assembly GCF_037179485.1. Lineage (NCBI taxonomy): Eukaryota > Metazoa > Arthropoda > Insecta > Diptera > Culicidae > Ochlerotatus > Ochlerotatus camptorhynchus. The sequence continues at coordinate 122,970 of NW_027041171.1, forward strand.
CACTGCCGTTACTAAAAAAGAGTTATTTCCAAATATAAATGTATTCTGTATTTCTGTCAAATATAAACAACTTATTTTCTTAAAACTGAATATTCTTCAAAAAAAAAATTATAATTTGTTTAGATGTATGTGATAATTTACATATTCATTTTGTTGATGGATACATTATATTTGTAATTAAAAAAAAGTATAAATTAAAAATATACTTGGGATAAAACATTGTGTTTGTTCTCTGTTTGCGCGTATTTTTACCAGAATGATTTGTGTTTAAAAAATAATGAGTATTCACTTTATTTTAAATAGGCTTGTCTTTTGATTTTTTTTTTTCAAAAATCGTTAATGTCTTTTTATTGCCCTAAATGTGAAAATGGTAAAATATATATTCCCCTAGAATGATGGATTTATTTCTCGACAAAAAATGACTGGTAATCTTTTCTCATCTTTCTTTTCTTCAGGGCCCAGCACCAGCTTTATATTGTTTCATTTTTTCCTAATCAAATTACTTATGTATGAATAACATAATCATTAACATCAACACAACAAAACCTTGTTAACCTTATTATCCTTATTTAAATGCGGATGTACTTTGCAGAAACGTCCATCGATGGCAATTGATTTGTGTTGTTTTTCAACTTGTTTTTTTTTTCGTTTTTTAAATTACAGTATTTAAAAATAGGAAATCAATAAGGTTTGAATACTTCTCTTTATGAAAAAGTAAAAAAGCTTACTAAAAATTTGTTAACTAAAAAAATTAAAATGGCATAATAATAACAATTTCAAGTATTCGACTAAATGTTACGCGTAATTTTAAAATTGGGAATGTAACATATATTTATTCTGCTTGTTGTACAAATCAGCCTATCTTCATTTTCATAGTTATGTATTATTCTGATGGGTTTAGATGGCAGCAATTTGCCCAATCTTGAAACTGTCTAGATATAGCAAATAAGATACACTGGGCGCATCAAAAACAAAACAAAAACTTGAATAATATTTAACTGAAGATATATATGTCCTTGTTCTGACTAAAATTATAGTACCGTATGCTCACCCCATATTTTACAAAAAAAAATCACATTTCACACTATTCGTATACCTAGCATTTTTCAAACGCATAATGTAGGGGATGGTCGTCAATAATTATACTGCAGGAACAATGAGACACCAAGAAGAGAGACTTTTAATTTTCCTTCCTCTGTTGTAGTATATCACTACATCACATAATTATTGAGAAATGATGTAGTATTAGGTTTTGATATAGTTGTCATTCTTGCCTCCATCACAAGGAATCGATTCTACACAGCAAAAAAAATGTAACATCGATCAATGTAATTCAAGCTGATGTATGAAATAATGATGTAATAGCAAAAAGCAGATACAATATTACATCAATGGATGTAATTTTGTTCGCAAAATCGATGTACATCGTACAACGTTATATCAGGCATAACATTTGATAACGGCACAAAAGCATTTGTAAACAAACTTTCTAAGGCCCTTTGCACGCGAACCAAAGTACATCAACGCAAACCAATACCACTTTCGGAAAGGTGATAGTTGCCCCTATCCGATGATCTTGTTGGTTTGCGTTGATGTACTTTGGTTCGCGTGCAAAGGGCCTTAGAAAGTTTGTTTACAAATGCTTTTGTGCCGTTATCAAATGTTATGCCTGATATTACACAACCGATAGATTGACCTGGTTGCAGCAGTTTGGATGTAATATTCAACAACTTTTTTTTTCTGTGTAATTGAAAGGTACCGCTATTCATACCCTTCGAAGAGTGAGAGCACCCTCCAAATGCGCGCCCGTTTGTCAGTCAAAATTGGATTCCTTAGCAACAAAATTATGCAATGACACCGATATTGCTCATGCATCAGAACCCTAGTCTTACTTCAAACTAGGAAACAATGAATAAAATATTAGGAATCACATAGATGAAGACTAACTCATTTTTTTTTCCTTGTTTCAAGATCACTCTCGATCCAGGCAACTCAAGGACTTATCACTATTACAAAGCATAACAAGTAAGAAGGACTAAGATGTCTTCCTTTGATTACTGAGGAGTCCTGTTCCTCTAGTTTGAAGTAGTCAGGACTAGGAAAAAGGTTTAAGGATGTTAAGTACTAAATGCGCATACTACAGCCAATGTATCACAAATATATTCCCTGTACATTTTATAAGGCTCATACATTACGTATGTGGCAAAACTTATTTACGTTGATACTGCATTAAATTGTTGTTAAAAACAGTCCTTTTACAATAATAGTACAATTGAAACCAATCCTAGAATAAAACAAACTTTTTAAAAAAATGAGTGACTCACGCTTCCCTTGTCGTTGAGGATAAAAAAATAATATCTAGCCCATGGACAATGATAGAAAATCATTCACGAGAATATTTCATTCAGCTTTCCTAAGGACAATCTTTTTGCGAAGTTTGCAGTACATAAAAAAATATAGGGAAAGGATACTGAGAACCAAATACACATGATGAGCATGACTGCTGTAGATAAATTAAAAAAATAGTGTAAAATTGTCTCATTCGCATCACATAGCAAAACAAAATCAACTCAACAAAAGAATGACGAATATACCTACATTTGCGTATTAGCCTCGTATCCGATGTCAAGATCGGTATATCCGATTCTGTATAAAAATTTGGCATATCTTCAATACAGGTATAATATTAAAAGGTAAAACTGGTTGGGTTGCTTACCGCCATTGTACTTTAAGTATTTGTTAAAATGTCTTTTTGGATACACGGCCACTGAGAATAACTCAGAATCGCTTCTACTCAGTTGTATAAGAAATTTCTCAGAGCTGAGTTCCTGCAATATTTAGAAATTTATCCATGCCTCTGAGTAGAAGTGACTCTCTATCTTAGTTATTCTCAGTGGCCGTGTACATTACAACACTCCACAAGGTTGCCATATTATTTTCATGCGGAACACATAAATGGAAATTCTATCACAAACCATATACGTTTCCATGGGCACAGATTACAACATTATGTTTGTAATGTGTAATTATGTTTGTCAAAGAAATCAAAGCTTAGCATGCAAACTCTCAATTAACAATTGTAAATAATTCCCCAATTGGAACATAATTCGGAATTGCGATTCTTTTTAAATGACGTAGCACAGGTGATGTACAACTTTTCGGTCTTTCTCATGTTTGTCAGTAGTTATAAAAAACTTCTCCGTGTGCTTATTATTCTCGTCCACAAGTATTTTTGAGAATTCAACTGCGCAATTATTGAAAAACACTATTGACTTTCAACAAACAAAAATCTAATGTTTTCGATCATTTTAGACTATATGGAACATTTTTATGCAAATGCATTAAATGAATAACTTTTGGGAAGAAACATACTGGTTTAAGCTTCAAATGTTAAAGATATTGTTGAAAAACCGAAAAAACAACAATTTTTTAACTTTAATATCTCCCAAAGCGCATAAAATCGCAACCTGATTTTTTCAGCTAAAATTTAGCAATACTCGATAAACAAAATGTCAAAATTTGAGAGAGGTATATTTTGGTGTTTTTGAGATTTCATCATTTTAGTGGAGCATGTATTATTTCTATAAGTTTTTTTTTAATGCATTGAAATGGTGTTTTGAAGGCTTGAGTTCTTCAGCAAAGTTGTTTATCTTGAAAAAATAAACAACTCTTCTGAAGAAGTCAAAACTCCACAGCCTACTGTTTGCATTATATGGTATAACATTATATGGTAAGACCAAGCAAAGCACGTACAAGGACACGGAAATGGACGAATGACGGCACTAAAATTAAACACAGCGACTACAAAGGAACAGGACACGGAAGTTGACCACTTGACCACGATACACAGCAAAAAAATAATTTTGATATCACATCAAAGTGGATGCACTACAATCATGTCGAAAATTTCATGTAATTTTTATGACCACATAAATAAACAAATGCAATAAAAGCAGCGTAATGTCAGTTCATGCATTGTATTACTGATAATTTTGTCCTTTTTAGCCAGTAATATTACACCATATTTGCGACATGATTGTAGTGCATCCACTTTGACGTGATATCAAAATTATTTTTTTGCTGTGTAATCCAAAAGGACAGTAACATCGGTAGTATTAAAGGAAAATTCCCAACTCTGAAATATTAAAACTCTGTTATTATGGAGACTCCCTTCTGGAGCTCCCACCCATCTCCTAACTCCGTATCCTCGGGGTTCTCCTCTGGAACCTCACCTCCCCTTCCTATTAGCTCTGTAATTAGGTGGACTCCCGTCTGAAGTCCCCACCCCTCGTCTTTAAGAGATGAACCAGCCCAAGGCTGAAAATCTCTCTAATAAAGCAAAAAAAAAATATATGGTAAGACATCAAGTCTCCAAAATGTCAGAGAAAGAAATTAGATTCTGGTGCCATCTTTGCGGAAGAGTTTTGAACTATTTTTTATGTCAATAGATGGAACTTATTATGATGAGAAACTTTACCGAAGACACCAAGTCGCGGAAATGCTTCGTTTCAGAGTTATTATTTTGCTCCGCTAGATTGCATTTCTGGCCCAGTGACTGGTGGCGGGGGGGGAAAACCCCTCACCATCCCTTTCCAACGGGGGAGTTTGGTAAAGAGAGATGATCATACAGATTTGTACCTTCCTAAAAAAGTTTTCACACTGCCGTACTCTAACTCTATACTTTCATCTCCTCATCTATCGTATAAAAATTACCACTTTATTTGAAATTAGCATCTTCAACTATGTAAATCTTTGACTTCAGGCAGAAGTAATACAAACAAATAGTTAAAAAAGTACAACTTTTGTTTATATCTCAAATCTGTATCTCTTATGCATGACGAACTAAAGTGGACAGAACTTATTATTGTTTTTTAGTGAATGTGAATGTTATAACATTCACTGAAGAACAATGGTGGGCTCTTTTTGCTCTGGTTTAACATGCATATGTGCGTTAGTGACAAAAATTGCAGCTAATATTAAAACCTACAAAAGCTTAATACATCATTTTACTGAATTCTGTTGATTTAAAAAGTTATAGGCAAATTAATGTTAATGAATGTAAATGATTTTCCATGCCTGCCGACAACACACAAATTCTTCTTCGCGTAGTGATTTTTCTTTTAAATGATAACACTATCTATAACCATAATGCTTCAATCTTTGTTTGTTTACTTTTTTTGCTATAAACAAGGCATTTTACTTTTTCAATATCATCCAAGACGCGTTGTTCCAATTTTCCCTAGTATACCTTACATCAGAACAAGTCATTTGACACATTAATTTAACGTAAGTAACAGTAACTGATCAATGAAAATAAAGTAAAGCGAACAACGATTGTTCTATAACAATTTCTCCCTTGAAATATAACCTAACCTGTTTTTTATTCTTACGCCTGCTTCCATTTCAACTTTTTTTTAGCTTCTCGATTGCTTTATGTTTTTAGCCAATTGGGGACCAAAATGAAGTATGATACATGCGCGAATATTGCACCTTAAAAAAAAAATAAGCTTGATTTAGATTTAAAGTTCCAACTATTAAAAAATGATGTGCCAGAAATCCTATAGCTGACGATAGAATTAGAATGTATGTTTATTCCCATCTTCCGTAAAGTGCCGTAATAGCTGATTTCACTCCTTAAATCACGTTTACGTAGATTATTTAACAATAGTAGCATAACTATGCGATGAATCAAATTATGTACTTTAGTAGACTTTTATCATACACGCACTTATTGTCTTTGTACAGTAGATATGTGTTGCAATAACAATTTAAAATAGATGCTGCACGTGTCAACATTCGCTACATGGATTCTGATTAGGCCTTTTCTGCCAACAAAAAGAAAGCATTAGCCCAAACTATTCCTCTTAATTGATTAAACAAACTTTCACAAGGAACTCATAACATTTCTTGTTTTCTTTTGCCGTTTTCACCATTGCATGCATAGCGCAATCACCAAGGACGGAATTTTTACTCGCCGTTACACAGCTTCCCCTTCGAAAATGCTTGAAGAGCGACGCCAACGTATTTGTTGTGGCTAAAGATTGTCACACACGATATTTAACATTACTAATATGTTTTTTTGATTTTTTACTCCATCCCACTTTGCACAGAAATTCAAAACAACCCAAAATTAAGTTCTTTTCACTCATCTCCCATGTTCCGTACGATAAGCCAAATTTGGGTAAATCGGCTCAAAGTAGTTTGCATTTAAGCACGGCAAAAAAAATTACCCATCGCTAAGTTATTTTCAATTTTTTCTACCCAAAATTAAGTTCAATTAACTCAAATTTGGGTATATCGCATATTACTCAATTTTGGCTTCTCGTACGGAACTAGACGTTTGAGTCGAATCTTTCGTTCTATTTTTGACAACAATAGCGAGAGAAAATGAAACGGGCAGAGGTCAAATAACTCAAATTTGAGTTCAAAAAACCCAAGCGGTGGGTAGTTTTGTTTTTCTGTGTGCATAATGCCGTTGGGCATAATGTCAGTTGACATACATAACTGCCGTTTGGCATAAATGTGTAAATATTTATACCGATAAATAGATACTCACCCCTATTATATACTCATTTCGAAACAAATTTCACATAAAAAAGTTGTATGGGTATTCGGCTTCGAACGGAATAAACACAAAAAATAAACGATAATAGAATTTTTAAAAAACCATTGGTAGAATTAAAAGTTTGCATTGGTTCTTTTTGGATAAAGTCAGAAACTTTCAATTACAAAAACATGAGCAGTTAAAATAAAAATTCCGAATCCTTTTATTTTAAAAGTCACAACTTTTAAGATTAAATTTGAAAATGTCAAATTAAAAGTTTCTATTTTTGAAATGAAATAGCAGAACTGTCAAACTAAGAACAGGGTAGATCAAAATAATTTTTATATTATTTTTAAATGATAGCGTGGTTCAGCAAATTTAATTTAATTTCTTTTTAAACATAAAATTCGTTGTTTTGATTTTTTACGTATTTATATTTTTTTATTATAATACTAATATAGTATTTTTACTGAATTGTGGAATGTCTCGTCATCCTCGTTAGCATCCCTTCTTTCTCGTCAATGCAATCCACTCACCCTGCTTCAACATTAAACTGTGATGCTACTGTCACCTACTGTTTCAACCATCTGGCTCAGAGCGCGGTGTGGCCCAATCCGGAACGATGATCTTACTTTTGACTGATACTGAAATTTCGGAAAAGAAAAACGATTCTGTTATCGTAAAAAAAAACTCTGTAGTCTGAACAAGTCATTATCGTAGATATACTTACCATGTTCATCCTGTATATATTTTCAGCCGGTCTAGCTCACGGATGATCCGGTGAATGCAGCAGGGATGTAATTTGAAAACTGGTCCAATATAAATTAATAAAGCAAGCTTTTCAATTCCCGTTTTGCGCGTTTTTCTTTTTATTTACTCACGTTATCCAAAAACTAACCAGAAATGAGTAGAAACCTACCCCCGAAGAAGTAGTTTTGACAGTAAAACAATTTTTGTTTGAAAC
>NW_027041172.1:0-75000 GCF_037179485.1 Ochlerotatus camptorhynchus
AAACGATTAACGTACCCTATTCTAGTTGAAATTCTATTACTACACTATGTTTGTTTTGATTCGCTATGAAAGTTTGACAGATAACATCAGGGGTGTGTGGATTCATGCAGAACATGCAGGGGTGAGTGAAATAGCTTGGGACTGCTTGGGACCGTTGTTCTGGTACTGAGTGAGCCAAAAATAATAATGATTTTCTTCGGGACCCAGTGGTCTTAGATTTACCTCTATGGTATAACTAGATGATAGGTTCAAAATGATCTGACTTTGTATTCATCAGCCATACAAATCCAGTGATTAAACACTTGACAGACAGTCGATAGGCAGCTTTGTAATTTTTAAAAATATTTGCTTTTTGACATTGATGTAAATTTAAAAAACATAATCTCAAAATATTTTAATTGTGTTTTATTTGTATTCCAAAAGTCAAAGAACGTCCAGTTGCACTTTTCATACGCAAACTTAATTATAATTATTTAAATCTCAGAAATTAAATTTCATCCGCAATCTCAATACTCCTCACGCTTTCTTCGTGAAGCGCTCGTGTTTATTTACATTGCTCGATTGGAACCGCGTTTGACGGTTCGATTGGAATTTTTGCCTTCAGTCTTCGCGCGTCTCTTATTAAACATCGTCTCTGGAGGAAACTTTCACAACCCATGTGAAGTCATCGCAGGTGTAAACAAAAACAATGCCAAAATAAAAAAAATATGAACAATGTGCAAGTGTTGCAAGCTTCACTCTGCGTAACTCATCTATTATCAACTATTGTTTTTTCGACAGCCGAGACCAACCACTAAAAAAAATCCGAATTTATCCACCTATGGTGTGATCAGACCCTTCTTACTTATTCAAGTTTATTTATTTTATTGTCATTATCAGTGACCAAGCCCCCCACCTCCGTGTCATCCAGTGACGCTACGCCACTGCCTGGGGGTACCCGGAATATATGCGGGTGTAGCAACAATCAATACGAAACTAACGATTTTAAATTGGCTCACCACTTTAGTAGCCTATTGGTCCCAAGCAAACGATTAACGTACCCTATTCTAGTTGAAATTCAATTACTACACTATGTTTGTTTTGATTCGCTATGAAAGTTTGACAGATAACATCAGGGGTGTGTGGATTCATGCAGAACATGCAGGGGTGAGTGAAATAGCTTGGGACTGCTTGGGACCGTTGTTCTGGTACTGAGTGAGCCAAAAATAATAATGATTTTCATCGGGACCCAGTGGCCTTAGAGTTACCTCTATGGGTGTAGTCTATTTGGTGAGGCTACCGGCATCGTATTTTAATGGGTTTTAATTCAATTTATATTCAAGCAACTTCCCCGGTGTCGCCGGAGGCCAAAGAAAATGCATCCACTGATGTTTGAGAGCTTTTATTACGCTTCAAAGCTGAAATTGTAACAATGTTTATTTAACAATATTGCAAAATGTTATTGAAATGCAAATCATACAAAACAGTGGGCCTTATCCACTTTGCAGGCCTCCAGAGAATGAGGTTATGTAGTTGGGAATTCTGTGTCTCACTAAAGTTATTAATATGTAATAATTACTTGTCAAAAAGCTAATTATTGTTACTTACATATGATGCGAATGATTGAGATGTACAAAGTTAAAATAATCAAACTATTACAAATTTTTAATAATAAAATAATACGAGGACTCAATAGACGCGTTTCTTTCTTCGCTTTTGACAGCTCTACACTTGCTAGCGGCTAGTGCATGCTCATTCCCGCAGGGCTTCTACACTCGGCAGGGTTGCCGATTCAGCTGCTGAGGAGACACCCGGGGTACCCGGAACATGTCCAAGTGTGTCCAATGTGGTCTGGAACACTTAACACGACTTGCATTGATCTTATTTTTGAATTCTGTAGTAATTTGATGTGTCGCATGATGGTTTTGATACGTTTTCCGTTAAATCCAGCGTGAAGGCCCATATTCACCGGATCTTATTCCGGCCATATCTCCGGAACCGGTTCACCGATTCCAAAACCGTTCGATAGCGTTCAATGGGACCCCAAGACCTATCATTTGGCGCCGAGTTTGTCCAAATCGGTTGAGCGGTTGCTGAGAAACGTGAGCGCATTCATTTCGTTACATACACACACACATACACACATACACACACACACACACACACACACACACACACACACACACTGCAGTACGTCGCTAATGACAAATATGAACTGGACGGTGTGCGAGGAGTACACCCATAGTGACCATCAGGCGATCCGGTACAGTATCGGCGAACGAACACCGGTGGAAATGCGGAGGACGAAAGTAAGCGAGCGGAAGTGGAAGACGAAGGCATTCAATAAGGATCTCTTCATCGAAGCTCTAAGGGTAGACAACAGCGTCCCGGGCCTAAGCGCGAATGAGTTGACCGAATTATTAGCAAGGGCATGTGACACAACTATGCCGAGAAAACTGGAGCCAACGAACAGGCGGCGTCCAGCCTACTGGTGGAACGAGGAAATTAGCACCCTCCGTGCTACTTGTCTTCTAGCCAGAAGGCGTGCTCAGAGAGCAAGAACAGAAGCAGACAGAGAGGAGCGCAGGGTGGTGTTCCGAGAGGCCAGGGCTGCACTGAAACGAAAGATAAAGCTGAGCAAGTCAAATAGTTTCAAGGAGTTGTGCCGCGATGCCAATGCCAACCCCTGGGGCAACGCATACCGAGTTGCGATGGCGAAGATCAGAGGCCCAACGATGCCGGTTGAAATGTGTCACAACAAGCTGAAAGTCATCGTGGAGGGACTTTTCCCACAGCATGACCCAACGAACTGGCCACCTACACCATATGGCGAGGTAGATGAAGACAACGTTGAACAAGTCTCCAACGAGGAACTCATAGCAGCAGCGAAAGGGTTGAAAGCGAATAAAGCTCCCGGCCCGGATGGAATTCCCAACGTGGCGTTGAAGGCGGCGATCCAGACGTTCCCGGACATGTTCAGGAAGGTGCTGCAGAAATGTCTGGACGATGGTCAGTTCCCTGATAGGTGGAAGGTACAAAAGCTTGTGCTGTTGCCGAAGCCCGGAAAACCACCGGGGGATCCTGCATCGTATAGGCCAATATGCTTGCTGGATACTGTAGGAAAGCTCTTAGAGAGGATCATCCTCAACAGGCTGACGAAATGCACGGAAAGTGAACACGGATTGTCGGAGAGACAGTTTGGATTCCGGAAAGGGAGATCGACGGTGGATGCAATTCGGACAGTGATTGACAGAGCCGAGAAAGCTTCCAAACTGAAGCGGAGAGGAAATCGATACTGCGCCGTGATTACGATCGATGTCAAGAATGCATTCAATAGCGCCAGCTGGGAGGCCATCGCCAAGGCGCTCCATAGAATGAGGGTTCCAGGCTACCTCTGCAGGATTCTAAGTAGTTATTTCCAGAACCGGGTCCTTGTCTACGTGACAGACACGGGGCAGAAATCGCTTAGAATCACGGCGGGGGTTCCCCAAGGCTCCATTCTAGGTCCCACGCTGTGGAACGGAATGTACAATGGCGTGCTGACGCTCAAGCTGCCCAAAGGAGTTGAGATCGTTGGCTTTGCGGACGATGTCGTCTTGACGGTAACCGGTGAGACGCTGGAAGAAGTGGAAATGTTGGCGGCTGAGGCGATAGATACGATTGGTAACTGGATGCAAGGAGCGAAGCTGCAGATAGCCCACCACAAAACAGAAGTGATGTTGGTCAGTAACTGCAAAGCAGTGCAGCGGGCAGAAATTACCGTTGGAGAGCACACCATTGCTTCGAAGCGCATGCTTAAGTATCTGGGAGTGATGATCGACGACCGGCTAAACTTTAATAGCCACATCGAATATGCTTGCGAGAAGGCGACGAAGGTTATCAACGCAATAGCCAGAATCATGCCGAACAATTCTGGTCCAAGCAGCAGCAAGAGACGTCTTCTGGCTAGTGTTTCCTCATCAATACTAATGTACGGAGGTCCAGCCTGGATTGAAGCGCTGAAAACGAAGCAGAACCAAAGGAAATTGAGCAGTACGTTCCGGCTCATGGCCATGCGAGTCGTGAGTGCGTACAGAACCATTTCGATGGAGGCAGTATGCGTTATCGCCGGTATGATCCCAATCGGCATCACCTTGGCGGAGGACTACGAGTGCTATATGACGAGAGAAACCAGAGGAGTACGAAAAATGGTGAGAACGGAGTCGATGGCTAAGTGGCAGCAGGAGTGGGATGCAGCAGAGAACGGTAGATGGACACACAGGCTAATACCGACTCTTTCGACCTGGGTGAACAGGAAGCATGGAGAAGCCAACTTCCACTTGACGCAGTTCCTGTCTGGTCATGGCTGCTTCAGGAAGTACCTGCATCGGTTCGGACACACAACGTCACCCTTCTGTCCGGAGTGTGGGAATGTGGAAGAATCACCAGAGCACGTGGTTTTCGAATGTCCTAGATTTGATGATGTGCGAGAGGATATGCTCGCCCTTAGCACGGAGAATGTCGTCGAAGAAATGTGTCGAGAGGAGGGCACCTTTAACGCCGTCAGCAGAGCAGTAACGCAGATCATGTCAGCGCTGCAGCGAAAATGGCGGGAAGACCAACTAGAAAGTAGTAATGTGCTCACACAAGTGCGAACTGAAAGCCGAAGCCGGGAGAACTCTCCGTCAGAGTAGGCTGTATCCACCACCAGGGATAACCGAGTAGAACGTGACGCTGGGAGATAAATGGCTCACAAATTGGAGAGACGATCAGCGAACTGGAAGCGCCAATTAGCTGAGGTAAAGTGAGGTGCGTAATGCACGGCCCCCTCCGAAGTAATACGACAAGTGGTTCCGGGGGAAAAGGGCAAGGCGTCTAAGGAGGTTTTAGTGCGGTAAGAATCCCACACACCGTGTCACCGCGACTGTGCGCCCAGTCGTCAAGCGGTGGCACGATGGCCTTTTGAAGGTTTCCTCCTTGCCAAAAAAAAAAAAAAAAAAAAAAAAAAAAAAAAACACACACACACACACACACACACACACACACACACAGACATGTTCCGATCTCGTCGAGCTGAGTCGAATGGTATATGACACTCGGCCCTCCTGGCCTCGGATCGATAGTCGGTTTTTCATGTGATATCTATACCCTTCTTTGTAAGAAGGGTAAAAACTACATTGTATTTCACTGTCCAATCCTCGCGAATAAAAGCTGAAACATGCAAAGTAACCACATCAACAGATAGAGGGATGTTTCCTCTACTAGCTTGCATCGTTAATTTGCAGGAAAGAGGTTTTATTTGCGAGAAATCGGCGGTTGAAGTCATTGTTAACAAAAACAGTTTCGCCCTAATGAAATGTTGGCACCGGAATGTACTTTGATATGAAATTTTATGCTTTTATCGCGGTAAGCTCCAGCTCGGATTAACTTTTAATATCGTCCCTGTTTAATTAATACAATTCCACACATTTTTTTGACGAATTTCCATTTAAAATTCCACATGATTTTCATGTGACCACACATAAACAGAATCCACCCAGAAGCACACATGAAATTTATGAGTCAAATGAATAGTATGTGTGGTTACACATGGCTTTTATGTGTACACATATTAAGTTGATCACATCGTAAAAATTCATGTGTATGGGACACATAAAAATAATCTTTGATATTTTATCAGTATTGGATGATCTGCAAAATATTTGCTTAAAGTCACGTTGATTAACTCTGATGTCGACATCAAAGCAGCCGGACATTCTTGATCGGCATTTAATCCGAGGATAATACCATAGAGGTAACTCTAAGACCACTGGGTCCCGAAGAAAATCATTATTATTTTTGGCTCACTCAGTACCAGAACAACGGTCCCAAGCAGTCCCAAGCTATTTCACTCACCCCTGCATGTTCTGCATGAATCCACACACCCCTGATGTTATCTGTCAAACTTTCATAGCGAATCAAAACAAACATAGTGTAGTAATAGAATTTCAACTAGAATGGAGTACGCCATAGAAATACTTGGGACCAATAGGCTAATCAAGCAGTGAATCAATTTAAAATCGTTAGTTTCTACCCGTTGATAATACCGGTTGGAGCTTACCACCATTAACTGACATAATCCCGTGAAAGGTGGCTCTGTGGAAATTCGGATTCACCGGGAAAATGGTCAATTCCTGAAAGTAGACCTAGAGATCCGCGATTTTTTCCTAAATTGCATACAATCATGAGCATAGAGGAAATATACCATCACCATATCGATATTGCAACCAAGTGGCCAGAAAACGGTCCTCTGGATATCCGGAATCACCGGGAAAATTTCAAGTCAATTCTTAAAAAAAGACCTGGAGATCCGCGAGGGGGGCGACACATCTAAATCTCAATTCTAGATGCTCAGCAAATCTCACTCTAGCGAATCAAACGTCGAAAAATATTCTTTAATTTCTCTCATCTACTTGCATCGTGCATCATCTTTTTGCAGCAAATCTTCATAATCGACATAAATCTTCTTTCTATCTACTCAGCGTGCGCGCAGCTAACAACAGCAAAACACATTTTTTTCCTGCATCGTAGATAGAGTCGCCCCCCTCGGAGATCCGTGCTTTTTTAGAAAATGTGAAGAGCCCTTAGTTAAGAAGATATAGCTCAGTGGCATATTGGTGGCCATTAAATGCCTTTTTGGATATCCGGATTCACCGGGAAAATGGTCAATTCTTAAAAGTAGTCCTAGAGATTCGCAATTTTTTTCTAATTTGCAAACAATCATGAGAATAGAGGAAATATACCATCACCATATCCATTCTGCAACCAAGTGGCCAGAAAACGGTCTTCTGGATATCCGGATTCTCCGGGAAAATAGTAAATTCCAGAAAATAGACCTAGAGATCCGCGATTTTATCTAAGTTGCATACAATCATCAATAGCATAGAGGAAATATACCATCACCATATCAATTCTGCAACCAAGTGGCCAGAAAACGGTCCTCTGGATATCCGGAATCACCAAGAAATTAGTCAAATCCTGAAAGTAGACCTAGAGATTCGCGATTTTTTCTAACTTACATATAATCAAAGGGGAAATATGACATCAACATATCGATTCTGCTACCGGGTGGCCAGAATACGGTCCTCTGGATATCCGAAATCAGCGGGAAAATAGTCAATTATTAAAAGTAGACCTAGAGATTCGTGTTTTCTTAGAAAATGTGAAGAACCCATAGTTGAGAAGATATATCTCAGTGCCATATTCATTTGGTCCCCCGGTGGTTATTGAACACCTTTCTGGATATCCGTATTCATCGGGAAAGTTATCCTAGAGTAGTCCTAGAGATTCGCGATTTTTTCTAAATTGCATACACTCTTGAGTATAGAGGACATAGGGGAATTTACGTATTCTCGGCAACCTAAGCAGCGACCTTCTTTCTATAGCCTTTTTCTCTATGGAACGCACACATATGCAGTATTGGTTTGCTTACAATCTTTTGCTGCCAGCTGCTCTAACAATTTCAGTCGAAAGAATTGTCAAAAACTGTTTTGAAACGCTTTTACAAAGCTCCAATCTTCTCTAGTGAGAGCGAGTATTGTCGGCAACCAGTTTTTCTTCGGCAACCGTTCCATTTGAACTGCATGTAAATCTGCTGTTCTATTATCGGCAACTCAAAATCAGCTGCAATTTGTAGTGCGTGTGTTTCTTTTCAAGAAAACCTTGCTAGATTGCTTTTTCTCAGTGGTGAAAATATAGTCAAATTGAAGCTGAAAGCATAAAGAATCGTTTGCATGCATTCAGCGAAGTGTTTTCGTAAGAAAATCCAGTGAAAATAGTGTTTCAATTTGGGTTGCCGAAAATAGTCTGGCATGCCGAAGCCGTCATTTCCCCTATATCACCACCATAGAGATTATGCACTGGGTCGCCAGAAAACGATTCTCAAGATATCTGAAATCACCGGAAAAGTAGTCATTTTATGGAAGTGGATCTAGAGCTCTGCGATTTTTTTAGAAAATGCATAAAGCCCTTAGTTGAACAAATATATCTCAGCACCATATTGATTCAACGGCGCCGGTGGTGTAGTGGTAAGCGTGATTACTTCTCACCCCAGCAGGCCTGGGTACAATCCCAGTCGGCGCCGCCGGGATGTTCTGAGGCATAACATCTCTGATCACGCCTTCCTTCGGATGGGAAGTAAAGCCGTTGGTCCCCGGTTCATGAGTTGATGGGTCGATAGGTAGGGTCCAGGTGTGGGAGCTGCCTTCCTGGCACGTCGGTAGCATTGGTACTTAGCACGGAAAACAAGATCGACGGAAAAAAACAAAAAAAGGAAATATGCCATCACCATATTGATTACACTAGTTTACAGCATATTTGAACTTTGTACGCTGATGGTCATTTCCCATGTAAAATCATGCGCTGAATCCAAAAATGTAGTCCAAAGAAATCTCAGTAGGATAGTTTTTGAGATATAGCTAAAAAACTTTAAAAAATACTTAAGTACAAATATCTCCGATTGTAATTAAGTTATATTAATTACTTTAACGTCAAACTAAAGGCAGGGCTGTTACAAGATTTTCTAAATTCGATCCGCGAAATCCGCGATTTCTCAAAAGAAATCCGCGACTTCAAATGCTAATCCGCGACAAAAAAAAATTGTTTTCATTGCCTAAAAATAGCATTTGTGTACTACTACATGGCATTTCAAGCTTATTGCTTCATATTAGATTTTTGCCTGCGCTCAACTTAGTGTTCTTTGAACTACTTTCACATTTTAATCGTGAACTTTCTATGCCCGTACCATCCTATGCCAAAGAAAGTAGACACATTTTGCAACCCGAAAAACTAATAGACCGAACTTGCTTTGTAGCTGTGCCTTTACCGACTGTGCTTAAGGAGTATCGTGTGTAACCATTGAAAAAAAAAATAAAAAATAACAATGTATCATCTTCAGTTGTTTATGTATAGTATAAATTCTGAGTAATTAGTGAACATAATAAAACACCCTTACATTATGAGATTCTATGTATACCGAAAATTATAGTCGAAAGGTACAGTAGCAGCACCTACCCCACCCGTGCCCCCTCGAGATCGTCAAGTCGACGATGACAGGAGCACATATCGTGGTAGGGGTAATCAATATTTGCAATTTCCAAACCTACGACTGGATGCCTTCCTTCAAATAACAACCGTAGTGCGGTAAAAAATCGGTAGAACTGTTTCAAACACGCAGTTGGTACTTGAGCGGTCGGGTTTCATCTCTTTTTGCCAGTGGTGGCGGGGGGACACACCCCTCACCATCCCTCTCCAAAGGGGGAGTTTGGTAAAGAGAGATGAAAAAACCGATTTGTACCTTCCTTAAAAGTTGTCCTAGCTCGCTATTCTAATATCTATATGCAATCTTCACACTGCCGTACTCTAACGGAACTATCAACTCTATGCTTTCATCTACTCCATCTATCGTATAAAAATTACCACTACAGTCTGTTATTTGAAATTAGCATCTTCAACTATGGAAATTATAGGTTTTCCAAATCGTCCAGGACATCAGTTGATTTGTTCTACTAGATCAACCAAGACTGCAATAATGTCTGTAGTATCAAAAAAAAAGTGTCTATGTGGATCATGCATGATCTATTTCCGAGTAATCACAGTGTCTATGTGGATCATGCATGAACTATTGTCATGTATACCAGATGTTTTATGTTTCCAAATCGTTCTGGAGTTCAGATGATTTATTCTACTAGATCAACCATGACTGGGATAAAGTCTGTAGTATCGAAATATGTCCAAACAGATTCATAGCGTCTATATGGATAATGTTTAATTATGTCCACGTATACCAGATGCTCTAGGTTCGCCAAATCGTCCTGCAGTTTAGATGATTTGTTTTACTAGATCAACAAAGACTAGGATAATATCTGTAGTATCGAAATATCGATTTGGAAATCCTAGAACATCTGGCATACACAGAAATAGGTTGGCATGATCCACATAGACACTGCAATTCTGCTTGGGCATATTTCGATACTACAGATATTTAATTAGTCTTGGGTGATCTAGTAGAAAAATAATATGATCTCCAGAACGATTTCAGAACTCATAACATCTCGTATACGTAGCAATAGGTCGGGTACAATCCACATAGACACTTTGAATCTGTTTGGAGTCTTGGTTGATATAGTAGAGCAAATCAACTGAACTCCAGGACGATTTGGAGAATCTAGAATATCCGGTATACATGACAATTACTCGCATATATACGATTCGTTTATGATGTGACAACGAAAAATGCTAAGTTCATATTGGGAAAAAAAAGGAAAATGTCTCACATTGGACAGACCTCATGGAATTTCCATGTAAATCCTGTGAGACTTATGGAATTGAGATTATTTCTCGATTATTTGCAGGGTGTTTGGATTAAACCGGTAAAAAATTGAGAGCAAAATGAACAACAAAATTGATGGCAGCAAAATAATCCGGGACGGAAAGGTTACATTGAATTCCACAATTTTTGTGACAGCACATCAGTCCCTTCGCGATTTTCGCGACATCATAGAGTTCTCTACAACCGTTAGTATTAGTGAGAAGTTTCACTAATACATGCATTTTACTGGTTGAAAATAAAAAACAAACCGCTGTCAAGTCGAACACTTTGACAGCTGATTTCGTGGTTGAAAATAATAAACAAAGCGATTTTACAGGGCTGCGCTAGCTAGGTTGTATAAGCAACAATCAATACGAAACTAACGATTTTAAATTGGCTCACCACTTGACTAGCCTATTGGTCCCAAGCAAATCGATTACGTACCCCATTCTAGTCAAAATTCTAGTACTACACTATGTTTGTTTTGATTCGCTATGAAAGTTTGACATATAAAATGAGGGATTAGTGGATTTTCCTATGTTTCGAGGGGTGAATCGATTAGCTTGGGACCGAAGATAGTACCAGAGCTGAGCCAAAAAGTTGAGCACGTTTCTTCGAGACCTTTTGGTCTTAGAGTTACCTCTATGGTATAAGTGAGATGTTGCGTCGAGAAGTCAATTTAATGTTTCTGCGATTTTCGCGACTGAAAGTTCAAATCCGCGACACATCCGCGAAAATCGCGAAATCCGCGAAATTCACGAAATTCGCGCCTGTTGTAACAGCCCTGTAAAGGTGAAATTTTCTTTTGATTATTTGAACACCATTTTTTAGTGAGATTAGTGGTACAACCACTAATGGCAGGGTTAACCTGGATTAACCTGAAAAGTGGTCGATTTGCTACCGAAGGGCCATAAATATCACTTCAGATATCATCAGTCTGTCAAAGAGATTCTAGTATTGTTTCGGATAATAGTTAATAAATTCTTTTGAACAACAAACGAAAGATAATAATCAGTAAAAATTATTATCTCTTATTTTATGGTTTTGCTTCTATACATAAAAAAAACACATTGAAAATTTCTCAGTGCCATCTATATTCAATATAGCAAGATCGATGTGCAGAGCAAATGGTGTTTCCGAATGTGTTACATTTTACTCGACATTGTGATGAGTTTTCCGTACAGAAATAGCATAAGTAATCTGACTTGACGGTTCTTCGTCTTAAGTTTTCTCCTTCACAATTGATGCAAACATAATACGGTTTTTGCAAGCTGTGAAGCTGAAACACCTGAAAATTGAGTTAATTACACTTTCTTAAATGGTTTGACCTAAAGAGCCTAAATTTATAAAGAATATAAATTTAGGCTCTTTAGTTTGACCAAGTGCAACTCTTACAACTTGTTGTTTGCGGAAGATTTTGATTTGCTTTGATTGATTGCCCTTTTGCAGGGATAATTCAAAGTATCTTTGTATTTCAGTATTTTATTGTATTTCTTCAATTTTCAATATTCAGTGTATTTCTTCAATTTTTGCTGTCGCGATATATCCAGATATCCTGAGGATCGTTTTCTAGCCACCCTGAAGCAGCATCGATAGGGTGATGGCATATTTCCTCTATACTCAAGATTGTAAGCAATTTAGAAAAAAATCACGGATCTCTGGGACTAGTTTGGGAAATAAACAATTTCCCAGTGAATCCGGATATCCAGATGGGCGTTTTATAGCCACCGGGGGATTGAATCAATATAGAGCTGAGACATCGCTTCTCAACTGAACTTCTTCATATTTTCTAAAAAATCATAAATCTCTAGGTCTACCTCAAGAAATTGACCTTGTACAGTGATTTCGGATATCCAGAGGACCGTTTTATGGTCACTCGGAAGCAGCATATATATGGTGATGGCATATTTCCTCTGAGCTCATGATTGTATGCAATTTAAGAAAAAAAAATCGTGAAACTCTAGGACCATTTTTAAGAATTGGTGAATCCGGATATCCAAAAGGGCACTTTATGGCCATCCGGCAGCAGAATCGATGTAGTGATGGAATATTAAATTATTTCCTCTATGCTCATGCTTGTATGCAATTTAGTAAACAAAAATCGCGGGTCTCTAGGTCAACTTTTAAGAATTGACTTTTTTCCTGGTGATTTCGGATATCCAGAGGACCATATTCCGGCCACCCAGTAGCAGAATCGATACGATGATGACAAATTTCTTCTATGATCATAATTGTAAGCAAATCTAGAAAAAACACGGATCTCTATGTATACTTTGAAGAATTAACTATTTTCCCGGTGACTCCGGATATCCACAGGACCATTTTCTTGCCACTTGGTTGCAGAATCAATATGGTGAAGGTTTATTTCTTCTATGCTCATGATTGTATGAAATTTATAAAAAATCACGGATCTCTAGGTCTGTTTTCTGGAATTGACCATTTTCCCGGTGAATCCGGATATCCAGAAGGGCATTCAATAACCCCTACGGGACCAAATCAATATGGCATAGAGATGTATTTTCTTAACTAAGGATTCTTCACATTTTCGAAAAAAAATCACGGATCTTCAGGTCTACTTTTAAGAATTGACCATTTTCCCGGTGATTCCGGATATCCAGAGGATCGTATTCTGGCCACTCGGTAGCAGAATCGATATGTTGATGTCGTATTTTTTCTATGCTAATGATTATATGCAAGTTAGAAAAAATTGCGGATCTTTAGGACTACTTTCAGGAATTGACCATTTTCCCGGTGAATCCGAATTTCCACAGAGCCACCTTTCACGGGTTTTATCGTTCCGATTGTCCAACCACAACGCCAATCGGTTCCTTGTCTGTGCCGTTTGAAAGTAGATAGTCATACCTTTCAAGTAGTGGCTCAACATGAATCGACACGCATTTTGCTCGGGACTTATCCGGGTTTTTCCGTCCCGGCTGGCCAATCACAGGTCCAATTGGGTTTCTATCTATTCAAAATAAAATTAAATAACCATATCTTTCGATTGGTGGCTGAATCATAACGATTAGTCATTGCATTGCTGAGAACCAGCCATGTCAACATGCATCGACACGCATTTTGCAGCTTTGGGGTTATGTCAGTTAAAAATGGAAGAAATACAAAAGATCTTTTCCGTAAGTAAAATTAAAACTTAAATTTTTTTGTCATTGTACTTTGTAGATAGGTCTTCAGATGCATGAAGATTCCATCATTTGTTTTTCTGCAGTCAGCCGATTCCGGGATATGTAGAGAAGCTCAGGCACCACATTGAAAGGGGTAATTTTCAAGAAAATTTCGTGTTTTGTTTATTGCACACACCCAAGGAGCCAAATGCGCTATCCCATATGCGTTCCCTGAAGAGGCACACGGAGATGAAAAACTACCCAAAATTAAGTACTTTTCCCTCAATTTCGGGGTTCAGCCCAATAACCCAAATTTGAGTAAATCGCATATAGTAGTTTCCATTTAACACCAGCAAACAAATTACCTACTCTTAAGTATATTCTACCCAAAATTAAGTTCAATTCACGTAAATTTGAGAATATACATTTTACTCAAAAGTAACTTATTGGGCTGAACTATATCGTTGGGTCGAATCTCTCGTTCCTTTTTTGACAACAATAACGAGTGCAAGTGAAAGGCTGAAGTCAATATTAAGTAAAAAGAACTCAAATTTTGGGTAGTATTTTTTCTCCGTGCACATTAATGAAAAGCATTTTCCGAGTTCAGAGCTTGAAGAAGCTTCGTGTTTCACATCACAAAGATGTGAGCAGTGCACTGACACAATCGCATCATCCAGTCGGTCTACAACATTGGAATACATTATGAAAGTGGCAGCTATGAGCATTTGTCATTATGAACAAATAAATTTGAAAACAAAACAATTCAAATGAACGATTCATCGTATTATTAACAACTAATTTGAAAAAAAAAGAAAATCGATTAAAAAACCAGCTACCATTCAATCGGTAATTTTTGTTCAACATATTGTAATTTTTTTAATCAGACCAGTAAAATTTTCAATGCGTTTCAGCAAATTTTGACTGCTCGTAAGAGCGAAGTCAAATTTACTGAGTGCGAGTAAAACAAAAAACAAAAATACCCAATAAATTACCGAATGTTCAGCTGTTCCATATTCGGTAAAAAATTACAGTTTTCTGTAAAAAAAATCTTAGTGTGTAATATGTGTGCTTCAACTTACCCCAACTTACCCCACTGCAAGATGAATCAACACACACCATTTTTGTATCCTCATAAAAAAGTATTAGTGGCGTCAATAGCCAGGCAGTTTGTAGTCCCGGCACTTAAAATTTTAAAGTTAATTTTTGAGTGATGTTGATTATAATTAAAAAAAAACTCAAATGCAATGCATCAACGTTTGATTTTTCTTTGTTTATAAAATAAATATGAATTTATGATTACATGTATATAATTAATTTGCAAGAAAAAAAAACTACAAATAGCTACAATGAATTTCATAGTTGATTCGATTGCTTTTCGTATTCCTCTCGTTTCTAATTCATACGAATGAAACGTAAATTTCATACTCATAACATATCATTTTCATACGACACATAAATGATAACAGAGGTGCGCGTTCATATTTCTATCGTATGAAATTCAAAATGAATTCTTTTGGTTAAATTCCATAAACATTTCGTATGAAATTCCAACGAATTATTTCTTCAGTGTAGTAGTCCAATCACCTTGCCTTGGAGTATTAAACTGTCTTCCCAGTATTGCCGTACAGTTTTAAAATACATTGATCCATTGGAGACTTCGACGTTTTCGGTTGATCCATTGCATTCTTCTCAGCTTGTTAATGTAATTGCGTAGACGGATCTTTAAAACTCTGCTTCTCGTATTATCTCCATCCCTAGGAAGTGTCGCACTTCACCCAAGAATGTCAATTCGAACTCTTCCTCACAGACAAACAGACGTAACACTTCATTGTGTATCTTCGTTCATGCATTTAACGGTTGATTTGAATATTATCAGTTCCGCGAACTACTCGCCGCAGCGCTGGCATCGGATCACTTTGACGTTTCTATACATTCTATAGAACTTTTATGCAATATTATTTGCGAGCTAGCGAGCAAGCTTGTTTTCCGCGAGAAGCCCGAGAGATGTCGTTACTGAGGTCATATGTTTTGAGATACTATATTTTCAAGAAAAACTTTTTCCAAGAGTTACGTCTGTTTGTCTGTGTCTTCCTGCAAGCCTTTGCTGATCTGTTTCATCTCTGCATCCGTTGCGGCGATGAGGACCACTCGTGCTTTGTATTTGACCACCTCATCCTTTTCGTTCCGCTTGACCTTCAGAACCCATTTCGATGCGACAACTTTCCGTTCACGAGGTAACTCCACGAGCTCCCATGTCCCGTTGCGCCGATGAAACTCAAGCTCATCCTCCATGGCTCTGCGCCGCTTCGGTTCCTTCATAGGTTCTTCGTAGTTGTTCGGCTCCTCGTAAGCACTGGCAGCAAATCCGACGACTTCATCCAACACGTAATTTTCGAGATACCGCGGTGGATTGCCACGATTCTGTCTTCGGAATCTCCGTAGCGCAGCGTCAGTTTCATGACCTTGTTCATCTGCTTCATATAATTCATCTTGCACTGAGACGTCCGATGCTCCTCATCGTCGTGATTATTGTTCTTTTAACCAAAATAAAAACAATTTCAAAAACCTGGAAATTTTTCAATGATGTCCTGGGAAAACCTAGAAATCCCAGGGAATTTTATTTAGCAACATGAAACAGATGTTATTTGGGGACCCGTACGGAAGGCCGAATCACAAAAGGCCGAAAGCCAGAAAGGCCGAAAATTTATCAAAAACTGAATTGGTTGAAAACCGCATCCAAACAATCTGTTAGCCTTCCTGCTCGCACCATCGACTCGGCTCGTTAAATGGTTTGCATTCACAAAAAATGAATAGATGTGTTCCCACTTGCTGACTTTTTGGGAAAAACCAGTAAGTGGTAAACTGTGGGTAAGAGAAGGGTAAGGCCTTTTGTGTTTTCGACCTTTTGTGATTCGGCCTTTCGTAGTACTCTCGTTATTTGGATGTGATATGATACTATTATAAGTAAACAGTTTTAAGAGGAATGAGATAGGTACACTTCTATATATTCAATGCGTTTGATTAATTGAAGAGATGCTGTACTAATAACACAATTCTATTCTTATTTTCCGGACAGCTATTAAAATACTACTTATAAATGTAAAAACTTTTGATGAAGATACAAGACTGTTGATTATACCTAAGCTGGAATATATGAATGATTAATGTCTTATGTATTCATTTCCGCGTTTTATGTATGTACATAATTCTAAATAATAACAAAGCAAACAACTATGTAAATGTTAAATTGTATCAGTTTTGATATTAATTTATGTTAAAACATGCACATTTAATTGAATCAATGTAGCGTACAGGTCTGTAAAGATTATCTAATTGTAACGTTTTAAGCTTGTATTGACTTTACTCCTTGTTTAATGAGCCCAGGTCACTGAGGAATGTTTCTGGCGTTAAGATGTGTGATGAGCCAATGTAGACTTCCCAATTTTTTACTGCCGCCGTCACCTCGTATGCGCAACGGATTTCCGAGTAACTTACACCACCAATGACGAACACAATTAGGCGTGGAACATTTTTGACCGCCGTCTGGGATTTGTCCTTATGCCAATGGCCGTATCGCGCACTGCTGTGAAGCGAAAGTAAATAAACATATTAATAAGGGCATACAAAATTGTTTGAATAATGGATTTACGAGAAATAACTTAAATAACAATTCGTCTCATTGACGAAATTGTATTGAATCAAATCTATCGGAAGTAGTTGCTATTGCAAATATTCAATAAATGTGTCTAATCAGCATTCAACGTACAAGGTTCCCTCCCATTGGTCACTTTTGTCACCTTGTCGAAGGTGGGAGGGCTCAATATCATGCTGGACGGGCTGGGAGACCAAGAATTTATAATTTAAGGGAAACGACAAAAAGTGCACTGCGTGACATCCCTAATAAAAGTTGTAGGGTTATTTTACTTAACGACGTATTCAGAGTATCATCCAAATCATTTGTGGAATAATTCTATCATTTGGGTTATTGTTCGGGTTAGAGTCGGTGTATAATGAGTCACGCCAAGAGAAAAACAGTTGAACTCGCATCACGGTTTTCGAAAGATTTCCTTTCTTTTCACTTGGCAACAGAGGACTGCTACATCAAATTCAAATGACTTCTAGCGAGCAAAAAAAATAGCGGCTGTTGTAAATCATTCTATCAGTGATTTTGTCCAATCATCTTAACAAAAATAGTAGAAATTCTCATTACTGATCGTTACTAAACGTATCCCATGACAATTTAATGCTCACTGCGTGTTTATGATCATTTCTTCGATTATATTTTATATTTTATTGCGATACCTTTCGTGGACCTTTCATAGCATCGTAATGTTTGTTTACTTTGCACGATAGGTAGCCAGTTTGACAGTCCAATAGGTAGACTTGGCTTCACTCTTGGCGTGACTCATTATATACCGACTCTAGTTCGGGTACGTTATTGTTTTATTAGGGATACTATCATTGTTATTTATTAATTAGTTTTCGAATTTCGATACATCAGCACAAAATGATCGTCTCATCCATATGTATTCATGAGAATTAAAATGAGTAATTATTGACAAACAATTGAAATACTATTAATTTTAAACAAAACCTCTTTTTAATGGATTCGAAAATTTTAGACAGCATGGAACATCTTTCATGGTGTCTCTGGAAGAAAAACTAATTTTAAATAAAATCAGTATCGCTGAAACACCCACGAAACGAAATTTTAGAGGCACTGCTTTCATATGAGACTAGTATGGAAATGTTTTATCGGGGGGTCTACATCAATTTATTTTTTCGTATTTTTCAGTGTACATCACATCGTCTGCATAGAATGATCGATAGTAATGGAAGCATCAAACTGATTTTGTTAATGAAAACCGAGATAACAGTGGTCCTAAATTGCAGCCTTGAGGAACGCCTGTGTTGTTTGAAAATATTCCGATTGAGCAGAGCCGATTTTCACACAAAACGCCCGATTGGTAAGATACTATTCAAATCATCGAGTGAGTCCTTGAGAGATACCGAGCATTTCGAGTTTGACAAGTAGAATGGCATGATCAACCTGGTCGAAAGCAACCTTGAGATTCGTGTATACGACGTCCACCAAATTCCGTACACATAGGGAAACGAAAGGAGCGAGGTTTGTTGAGATCGAACGTTTGTGGTGGAAACCATGTTGGTCAGGAGAAATTTAGCTTCTACAGCTGGCAAATAAAGCGTCGTTGATGATTATCAATTTTCGCTCGTCTTCTTTCTTGAAAAACGGGAACATGAACGAACATTTCTTGTAAGTTCGGTCATTCACTGAGGAATCCAAGGGGGGAGGTGGCTGTCAAATACGAACAATCGTCGCCTACCTCGCATAACTGATTCCAAACGTAAACAAGCCTTAAGAAACCTACAGGATTTGTTTACGTTTGGAACCAATTTCATACTAGAATGATCAGTAGGCTGATTTGATAGCACGTCCCCCCCAGGAGGAATCCGGTTGCAGGTTTTGCCAGCCACTTACCCAAGAAACTGTCAATCTACCAGGGCCAGTGAGTGATTGAATGCAACGAAGTCAGTTCTACGAAAGTCCATATATCAACGGTGTTTTCATAGTTTCCAACATTAGATGATCGGTGCATCTAAATGGATCAGATGGTTCGGAGACACTGCTCGTTCACCAGCACAAGATCAAGCAGCTGAGAGTTTCTGTTTGGTACATGATTAATTTACGTTAACTTGGGCTTAAGTCGTGACTTCATAGAATAAACCTCGTGGACAGCAACATCTGTCGGTGTGGAAACGGTTACGATATAATGACGCCGCCAGAGAGCGACTTTTGAGTACCCTCGAGGCCTAAGGAAGACAACCCTGTATCCCTATCAGAGACGTGTTGGCGTTGGGTACCCGCGATCTCTGCTATATGCAGTCGATTTATGTGTTTCTGCAAATGTCTAGTAAAAGAATTTAATTCGTTTGTCTTTTGTATCTCTTTATTACTTTTTGTTTGTCTTGTCCTCTGTCTCGATGAGTCTCATCGTCGCCCACTGGTCACCATAGCCGGTCGAACTCCAGACGAATCTAGAACCACACTACCATACATACTGGCGACATCCCGCTGATGAGACAACGAAACCCTACCCCCAAGCTCCTCCTCTTTTCCTATCCTTCGACAATGTACCCCTCTAATCTCGGGTAAGCCGCGAGTATTCGGCCCAACTCCTACTAGACATAGAATTAAGTGAATTTTGTTACAAACAAACAACAATGAATTATCGGCTCCATAAAGCTAACGCGATTGAGCTTTACAAATAAACGAACTAGATAAAAAAAAAATGCGTTTAACCATGCAGGTTAAACGCATACAAATGAGCACAGCAGGAAGCAGGCATGTACGACCGAAGAATGTCGGTGGTTGGACGATCGTTCGCGGAAATATTTCAAACAAGCCCAGACTGGTTGTAGTCGCTAAATAGAAGAGCTAGATCCTTGTATTGTAATCGAGAGAAGTGCTGGCCGAAGGCCACCAATTTTACACATTTATGAGTAACTACAACCAAGCTTCCAAATAGTACAGCCTCCTCGCGACAGTTGGTTTATACCTGAATTGACTGTTGCTTTGTGTGCTTTACTACCGCTTGCTACCGTACGTTCATATCTGAATTCGAAGTGTATTGCGCTGTGCACGCACGAACGAATGAAAGCTGTATTAAAACAGTCGCATCTATACCCGCTTTGCTAAAATCATCGTGCTTGGAACGTAGTGAACCGAATGGGCTGTATTTATACATTTCTTTATGACCAGGTTCTCAATGTTTCTGTCGTCATAACAGCCTTCACAAACCGACGACATCCCTCAGCTTACCCAAATGGCTGTCACGAGACATTATATACAATTGATATACGGCAGTGGAGTATGGAAGAAACCCAGAAGAATGATCCCGAACAGGTGCTAGAACAGACATGAAAGATCTAGGGTAGACAACGAATGACTGTATTAATAGCAATTATTACACATAAAAATGATGTCAACGTTAGGGAGGCCATGTTGTGCCGTCTACCCCTAGTAAGTATTCATTTGTGAGTAACAAATGCTCATTTAATGGGTAATCCCAGTTTCCCTAGAAAACTTGAACTTTGTAGTCAATATTGAGTCTTTAATAGTCATTATTGGGTATTTTGCGGTTCCCGTGTAGGAAACGTCCTTTTAAATTGCTCAAATGAGGTTAAAAAACTGGACAAAATTGTGACTTTAACATGTCATCTTGATGATATTTTTCTTGTCAATAATTAATTTTTTTTATTACCTGGTTGGTGCATGGAATCCGGCTGTTTTGCGTCCACCAAGGAACGGAAAGTGCCGTTCGTCTAGTTTGTTATCAATGGAATCTTCCATGATGTCTTTGATGACCGGAGTCCATCTGGACATTTGATAGGTATGTTCGTTGATACGCTCTTTCCTTGGTACACTGTATGACTTCTTACGATTACCCTAAAATCAGCGATAAAATACTTTTGCTATGGCTGTTCTTGGGGGAAACTATTGGGTATTCGAGTTAAATTACTTAGTGAAATTATACTTACGTCAGCAATAACGTTGATTCCCAAGTAGTGCAAGTTGGTGATCATTTCCCTTTCCTTTGGTTCTATTTGGGCATGCGTAACCAGTTTTGTCAGATTTTCTTCGGAGATACCATTTTTAATCATCACATAAAGGGCAATAATGCGAACTTTGTCATAATTAGACACTGCCTGATCCAACAAAATCGGCACGATGTTCCGCATATGATCTTTAATTTTTTCTCCTTCGGCATCAGTGCCCATGGCCAAATCTTGCTCTACCTTGCAAAGTTTGTCTACATATGCCTGGTACGATTTCATACAATCCTCAGCCAGATGTAGATGAGTGGAATATTTGGACAATTGTTTCTGATACTGTGGCATTTTTTTGATCATTTGTGAAAGATCTTTCATTGACTGTTTTTCAGTCTGGGTGATTCTCTTCGACTCAGTAAATGTTTTCAAATACTGAGTAACACTATGTGACACAACTGCAATATGCTGATGGCGTAGATCAACCCACAAGTCGTCATTTTCGTCCAAAAGAACTTCCTTTTCGGCGGCATTTGGTGATGGAATGAATTTATATACATCATTGACAATTGGAAGCAAATCGTACGCCATTGCTTGCAAGGTCAGTTCATGCAATAACGGAGAAACACAGTCGAACCCGCGGTCTATAATTAACAGTTGAGATCTGGCCTTTTCTGGACCTTCACCCATCGTTGGTTCATCTGCTTTGTATGCATCTAGCTTTTGTTGTACCATTTGGGCCAGTTCCATGTTGCCTTCCCACTCGCTGGAAATAAACAGAAAAATATCTGTGTTATGTCGAAAATGAGAATAAAAATAAATAAAAAAAAAACATGTTCAAATAGCCCACCCTTTTTCTCGATGTTGGGTTTCAAGCCATTTTATTGAATGTGGACAGTTTTTAAGAAATTTAAAATATCACCACATTTCCTTGCGTGGATAATCTTCACATTTTTATGTGAGGACTGTCGTAGACACTCTTCAACCCACCAATAAGTTGAACAACCTGTTATACTTACGTCCGGTATCGTACCGATGGGTACTCTCCAAGAGTGGCGCAAAGTGTAGCAATCTGCTCAGCGATACGTTCCATGTTACCGCATCGTGCTGAAGCAAGGGCCGGTGAGTAAGCACATTGGAACGTAACCGGAGAATCGAGTGAATATACCTGAAAGAAGAAGGAGATTTACTTAATAAAGTTAAAAAAAAACTTATTTTTGTAACATTTTTTATTATAAATGATAATAGCACTAGGTCTGTATAATGTCACAGCCCGCACTTACTCGAACTTGCCCGAACAGCAAGCCGGTGGTGTAGTGGTAAGCGTGATTACCTCTCATCCCAGCAGCAGGCCTGGGTTCAATCCCAGTCGGCGCCGCCGGGATGTTCTGAGGCATAACATCTCTGATCATGCCTTTCTTCGGAATGGAAGTAAAGCCGCCAGGTAAAGTTGGTCCTCCGGTTCATGAGTTGATGGGTCGATAGGGTCCAGGTGTGGAAGCTTGATGCTCAGCACGGAAAACAAAATCGACGGAAAACAAATCAAGGGAAAAAAACTTGCCTGTACTTACTCGGATATTTCTGTCTTGTCTCAATGAATACCCATTTTAAAATTTTCTCTATTTTGAGGTGAAATGACTATAAGAAATACCACAGAGGATGTTTCTTCTTGTTCTTCTCTAACATCCACGTGGTATTATGTCAAAATCTCTACCGAGTTTAATTTGGTAGAACTAAATCAGACTAAATGGTGCGAGCTGTTTCAACCACATCGCATTCTTTTGTGTTTTGGTTGAATGAACACCAACACTGCCGTTCTACGCATATCTGTCCCATGTTACTTTTGGTCGTTCTTCACTTTTGTTCATAAAACAGTACTTTTTTAGGTTGACTTTGGAATGAAATTTGTTCTAGGTTTGTATAAAAACAATATCAAGCCTAATTGTCCCATGTTGAAATTCTACGCATAATTGTCCCACAAAGATTTTCTTGACTGAATCTATCATTAACGAATCGATTTGTGTACACAAATGATTGAAACAGGATTTATATAATCAAAAGAAACGGTATGAACCATTTTAGGAAGTGGAAGTTTTATTTTATGTTGATAAATATTAAGAAAAACGGGATTTCATATTAAAACACCAGTTTCTAATTTCAAACACTGCATTATTAGACACTTAGGTAGACACTCGTCACCCCCACACTCCCCCTATAGTGTCGACGTGTTGCATGAAAGCCCCTTTTATAATATGATAATACGCAGCATAAAGGTCAACTCCGTACGGAAGAAATTTGCATGTGCATGTCAACTCATCCAAAGTATTTCTTGAAATCATCGAAGCCCACAATCCACGATCGTGTAACGTATTGATCTTTTGTCCACAGCATGTCAGCCGCCATAAATCTATGGTTGGACTCAAAATGATTAAGCACAATCTCCTTTAGGCCTACGTTCATCTTGCTAAGGAGTAGAACAAGATGTTAAGAAGTTTATGTTCTAAATAGTACATTCATCATTAGTTTCTTGTAATTCCCATACTTTTAATAGTTTTATAGAAGTAGCAATGTCAACAAATTTATTGTTGGTATAATTTATTGATGGAAAGCTATACAAACTATCCAGGATCTTCCAAAACTTCGCGGAGAACGCAAGCACGCTCATGCAAGCACAAGAGTAAAGACGTCAAACGCAACGTGGCCATCAAAGCAACACTGAAAGTAACAGTCTCTAGTGGGACTAACATGCGTAGAATATCCTACTTCATTGCAAATTTCTAGGCATAACAGTCCCATTAAATATTGTTCGTATAAAAATAGGCTTAACAGATTTCATTAAAGGTAATTTCTGTATTTTTCACTAAAACATATTGATTCTGTTGAAATGTGAACAATGCGGTAACTTATTTTAACGTATATTTCTTCCAATGAGCAAAAATGATTCGAAACATTATTCGCGATTTTCTCCGAAGCAACTTTTGAAACATGGGACTGATATGCGTAGAACGGCAGAACACGAGCAACATAAAAGTTCAAGTCGAGGTTCAAGTCCTTAATAATAAAACGGACATCAGCAATTGTCTGTAACTTTTTAATTTTTAATTGTATTCGTATTGTTTATTAGGATATGTATAGATTATGATCCAAACAAAAATATACATTGCTTAAATTAATGATTATCAAACGCTCCATAACTCCAGAAGAAGCCTTTAGGTAAAAAAAGCAGGTGGTGGTGGTTGCTCACTGAGTGAGTAAAATTTTCCTCTATTCTTTAAAAAAATCTTAGATGAAAAAAATCGAAAAAAAATCTCTACAATCGGTAAGAGATGAACTAGCCTATGGCTAAAAATCTCTATAATAAAGTATCAAAAAAAAAAAAAAAAAAAACTCTACAATCGGTCAGCGCTTGTGTTTTGGGGATGTTATTTAAGATTACTATCCCTTTCAAATTATCTCATTATTTATGAACGGACCTTTTATTTGAAATGACGTTTCACATTCATCCAGTGATGTCCGATTTTTATTATTCGAATAATGTCATGTAATGTGTAGTAGGCAATGGCATTTCGATAATTGGTAGATCGGTAAAATAGACAGTTATCTTAAGCGAACCCCACATGTATCGATATATTGAAGTGATGTGAATTATTGACAATAATGTGAATACAGAAATATTGTCAATGTATTGACGTTAATCGTATGAAGGTGGGATTGGCTGGTATTCGCCTTAGAATAGCACGCTTTCTAATGAGTACGGTATTTGGCATAAATATTATAGTAGTTTATCATTAGCCAACTGAAAATTGATTAAACTTTTTGGCCGTAATCAACAAATAACGTGCTTTATTTTTTCCCCTTGATTTGTTTTCTGTCGATCTTGTTTTCCGTGCTGAGCAACAATGCTACCGACGCCAGGGAGGCAGCTTCCACACCTGGACCCTACCACCTATCGACCCATCAACTCATGAACCGGGGACCAACGGCTTTACTTCCCTTCCGTGATCAGAGATGTTATGCCTCAGAACATCCTGGCGGTGCCGACTGGAATTGAACCCAGGCCTGCTGGGGTGAGAGATAATCACGCTTACCACTACACCACCGACGCCGCTTTGGGTGTTTCTTGATTACCTTCAGATCCTAATGACCATAGATAAGGTAAGGTGGGGCAAAAGACTGGCCCACAAAAATAAAAGTTCTAATTTCCCACGGACCAACCCCTAGATTTGTTGCTTTAGGTGAGAAAACCATTATCCGAAAGTTTCAGCTCGTTTGGTTCTAAGATGAGCTGGCGCTTATAGTTTGAATTTTTTATGGGGAATTTGGATCAAATATATGAAAAAATGACACCCCTACACTCTATCATAAAAAAGCTTCATTATTCTCGATTTCATTCAGATTTTCAAAACTTGTAGTTCAAATAATGAGTAACTAACTTAGCTGGAGATTGCATCATGAATCCAGTTAGTTTTATTGGGATATTCGCTTTTGAATGTATTTGAGCATTATATATATATATATATATATATAGATATATATATGGGGTCGACCCCGGCGTAGTGGTTAACATCCATACCTCTCACGCCAAAGTCACGAGTTCAAATCTCACCCCGGACAAGTCACGAATGACCCAGTAACTATAAAAAAAAAAAAAAATATATATATATATATATATATATATTTTTTTTTTTTATATATATACGAAAATTTCAATCAAATCTCCTATATGAACATATGAACATTAAACCAAAAGCGCCAAA
This sequence comes from Ochlerotatus camptorhynchus, assembly GCF_037179485.1. NCBI lineage: Eukaryota > Metazoa > Arthropoda > Insecta > Diptera > Culicidae > Ochlerotatus > Ochlerotatus camptorhynchus. Next base: position 25,752 of record NW_027041172.1, read on the forward strand.
ACGTGTAACGTCAAAAACAGGTGAAACATTCAGAGAGTGGTTATTTTTTTTTCTTTTTCTGCGTGACAGCTTAGTTTTCAAGACTTGACCCATTTGAATAAATTTTGCTTCTATCTTTGACAATACAGCAGAAGGACTAGCCTATGTTGGCCGCTTGAACACTGGACTCCGCATGTATTGTTTCAAGATAGTTATGGAAAAATCAATCATAACCCATGCTTTATTAAGTACCTGCACTTGTGCTTGTAATCTAAAATTAAACGTGTTTCAAGTACTTTTGATTTTGACCTATACCTATTTATTATATCTTAGTTCGACCCAGGTAATACCTTCATGTGACTAAAATGCTTCATTTTGAAGTTAGTTTCCTAGCTGATTTTTAAATTATATAGGGTATATGCTCCAACTATGCTCACACGCTTCCACTATGTCGCACAACAAAAATACGTATGGGTATGTCACAATAGAAGCACCCCAACAAACAATTGCCTATTGAAGAAACGACTTCTTGACGATTTTATTCCACTTCATGCTTAATAATACTTGTAGGTTTTGAGATGTGCATTGCTTTTGTGCACGGAGTGACATGAAAAAGAAAAGTGCAGAAAAGTGATATTTGGTTGTTGTGTGGTTGGAGTGGAGAGAAAAATATGCGTGGAAGCATCGGGAATGCGCTCCCGGGTGAAGTGATTTGGTGAGAACGTTCCAGTTGAAGATTGTTGACAAGTGTATTTGTGGTGATGCAAATTATGGTTTAGATGACGCATGGCTTCAAACATTTTGTGTATCCAAATAAAACATATTACATACTAAATACGCACAGAGCATCGTCTGCTGACCATTGCCGCGGGTATATCGTGGGAGTCCCAGGTACCCGGTTCAAGCTTTAGTTGGCGGCGGTGGCTCTTCTTGACCTTCTACCCCCTGAGTAGTTAGTGTGAATAAGGGCGTCTATGTGATGTTTTGCTGTACCTGTTGTGGACATTTAGTGCATCCTGTTCCCTTCGGAGGCGAACCAGCCTAAGGCTGAAAGCCTCCTAAATAAAGCTAAATTAATTAATTAATCCTGTTCCCTTGACTTGCTGAGGACACCCTGTCTTGCCTCAAAAGTTACCCTTTTTGAAGTACTAGTCTTCACAACATAAAGGGCACCATTACGGAGCATGAGATTTGATCAAATTATTCGCAGTTCTACTTGTCCAACGCCCCGGCTGGGTGAGGGATAGAGGATGACACACACACACACACTTCATGCTTAATAATACTTGTACTATTTTTAATAATAACTTCTGTTCAGGCTTTGTTCACACAAATCTGGAGAATTTATTCAACCACAACATCGAAATATTTGGTGTTGAATAAGGTATGTCGAGAAGCTTTTATTCGACTTACAAGAGTTGTAAACAGAGCTTATTCGATCAAATTTTTGATTATTCAGCGTTTATTAGACCATCTTTACTTCCTTAAACAGCGATGGTATAAAGGTGTATAGACGCTTGAATCTCATGTGAAATAATGTTTAATTAGACGCTATTATACATTTATTAAACGATTATTCAAACTACGGGATAATTAATCCGAAAATAAGAACGACACAGAGCAGGGTAGTTCTCGTTAGTGATTGTTGTGTCATTATTTCTGTCGAATTTATTACATATACAAACATACACACACATGTCATTATATGGGATTCGAACCATAACCTTCCGATCACCAGCCGCTTGCCTTGCCATCTGGGCTATCCTAGATACGTCATATGAGCAGCTAAATAAGCAATAAAAGCTTGAATCTGAAAACCTATCAGCGCTTCCAGCCGTAACTCTAGCTAATTCAAGAAGATGTGAGAATGATTAATTCATTCGTATTTGTTTAACATTAGACCAACGTTACCTCTCCATCGCTCTAATTTCAATGGAAAGGATGCTATTCTTTTCGATAGATCTATGAATTGGTTGTCGTGAGTGATACGATGTATGATTACGATTTAAATTAATTAGGAGTAGAACATAAATAAAAAAAAGGGTTGAGGCTGGGATTGAACTCGCGACCTTCTACTTGGAAAGCGGAAACGGTAACCACTATGTTACCAATTTCGTTTTGTTGTTAGCCTGAAGCACTGTTGTGAAATAATGAATGAATACGCCGTTTGTAAAGCATTTATAAAGCATGCAATTAATACATGGACGCATAGTGGTATAAGAGCTATTATGCTGACTGTATTCACCTTTATTCAGCAATATTGTTAAGCAATGCAATGGAATCTAGTAATGGAGCTAGAAAACAATTATTAGACGTATAATAAAGCATGTTATTAAATCAATTGAAACAGTCGGCTTAAAGCGTCAATGTATGTGCAAATTACACTTATTCAGTATGTTATTAGATCAAACTTCTGGTGTTGAATCAGGAAGACAGTCATCGTTTGTATAGATTTTAATAAGTATATTAATCATATCAGAGCAAACGGCGTAATAAAGGCGCATCTATCGATCTCAATGAGGTTTTCTGAACACATAATTTGACAACCCGTTTTATTCAGCATTGTACACTGTTATAAAGCATTTATTCAATCTATATGCTTATTTGTGACTCTGAATTGGCAGTGTTGTGGAATAATGAATCTAATATGTCGTTTATATAGCATTTACAAAGCATGCAATTAAAACATGGACGCATAGTGGTATAAGAGCTATTTTGCTGACTGTATTCAAATTTATACAGCAATATTGTAAAGCAATGCAATGAAATCTAATAATGGAGCTAGAAAACATTTATAAGACGTCTAATAAAGCATTTTATTAGAGCAATTGAAAACAGTCGAATTAGAGCAATAATGTATGTGCAAATTAGACTTATTCAGTTTGTTATTAGATCAAACTTCTGGTTCTGAATCAGGAAGACAGTCAACGTTTATAAAGCTTTTAATAAGTAAATTAATCATATCAGAGCAAACGGCGTAATAAAGGCGCATCCACAGACAAACAGACATAACACTCGCAAGATGTTCATCGAACAAGCATTTAACGGTCAATTTAAACGTATCGTAGTTGGTAGTACCGCCACCTGTGGCGCGCATAGTCATTTCCCATGAGTTTGACGTTTACACACTACCGCCACCTGTTCAGCGTACTACCCACCACAGTGTACTCAACAGATGGCGGTAATGTTTTAGCGACGATGTTTTACAGTGAGAAATATTCAATGTGTTATTTCTGTTTGTCTGTGGCGCATCTATCGATCTCAATGAGCTTTTTTCAGCACATAATTCGACATCTTGTTTTATTCAGCATTGTACACTGTTATACAGCATTTATTCAATGTGTATGCTTATTTGTGACTTCGAATTGTTTGTTGGGACGCCACAGTGGAAATCTCGAGCCAAAATGAAGCATATATAAGATTAGTAACAATACCATGTATAAAAATGATGTCTAACACTGTTTCCTGAGCAATACCTCAATGAAAACAACAATGAAAGCTTGTCACGCAAATAGAAGGAGCACCGTTGGGCACTTTCTGAAATATTTCAATAGTATAATTCCCTTGTAATGCCTTGTTCAGACTACAGAGTTATAACATGTTATAGCGCTATCTTGATGGTGGTTTCTGTGTTGCAATTATTTGACAACCGTTATAACTTGTTATAACTCTCCAGTCTGGACAGCGTTTAAACCCAAATAAATCTATCTGCGTAAAAATAAATAAAATAAGAGCGATTTGCGGCAAAATCCGCCAGTATCACACTCAACGTCAGTGCCTATACGTAAGCGTACTACGACGCGGCTCTCAATCAAAGGAATAACAAGTGTGATACTATCACTGCTAGACTAGATCTTTGGTTATCTCATGCAGTGGTTTATCAGAGAGGGGAAGCTTAGTAATCCCCATTGCCTGCCCATGGCGCCATTCTATCGCGGCATGAGAAAGCAACGCCGGCCATAAACCTACCGTCTCCAACACTACACTATAAAGCATGAAATTAAGCCCGCCAACCAACAGCAAGGTGCAAAAACTAGCCAAGGGGAGGGAAACATTCAGAGAGTGGTTATCGCACTAAAAGACATGAGCCTGGATGTTGGCCTGTGGAAAATATGAACTTTTATTTTTAGTGGTAATCTAGTTGATACGTTGCATAAGCTGCCTGCATTTTGGTGAAATATACGAGCAGAATGCACATAATTAATCAATATCTCCATAAACTAACTTGAATCATGATGCTGTCTTCAGCAAAGTTGTTCCTTGTAATTTGAGCTACGTGTGCTGAAATTCTGAGCTTAATCGAGTTTGCTGAACCAGTTATATCCACGAAAGAGTGAAGGAATATAATTGCTCCATACATTTCAACCAATATCCCCATAAAAATTTTAAAACAAAAGCGCCAGCTCGTGTCACAAGAAAAAAAAATATGATAAAAAATTTACCCCATATAAATGTAGGTAAGTCTAGTGGGGCAAGTTGGGTCAGCTAGCCATTTATTAATTTATGTGTTTGTCATTATCAACGGGTTCAAAGCAACCCCAATGATGGTTTGCTTTTTAAACTAGCATTGAGGCACTTTGAGCCTGTTGATGTTGACATCAATCATCCCAGCTTGCCTCACCTTAGCGAGATTTTCTTCAACTTACCTGAGATTCATAAGGAAGGAAAGCAATATTTATTTCTTTCAGTGTTTTGATCTTTCTGGAAACTACAGATTTGCAAATGTCGTTGAAAAGTTCCTCAGGACATACTGAAAGCAATTGCAATCAAATAGATTAAAAACTATGTAAAACCCAAGTTCATAAAAAAAAAATACAAATCTCGCACAATTTTTCAAATTCACTCAATTCTGTTTTCACGCGAATTTTTTACGCTTCTATTTTTGATCGTGTGATCTCAAATTGCTACCAAAGAAAATTCATGTGGTATTAAAAATGTTGTACCCATCCTGTATGAGTGCAAAATCGAAAAAAAAATGTAAATCGCGTAAAAACAAAATTGAGTGTAGACCAATAGTGTCCTTAAATTTAGGTAGAATTTACCCAGATCGTAGAATTTACCCAAATGGGTACACTATGTTGGGAGTGACAAGTTGACAAATGATGTATGAAATTAGATCTATTAAAATAAGTTTGACAGCGATTTGTTATGTATTTTCCTCGAATTTTCACTAACATGCTCTCACACCAATACAACCGTGCATGAAAATCTTTATTGTCGTTTTCGTTTTTGCGGTGTAGCTACACCGGTGCTACACTGCCGTACACCGAAATATTTTAGGGTGTAGATATAGAATGCACCTTTGTTTACAAACAAATGATGTTGAGCTGTCAAAGACTCGCGCTTATTCCTGCTTACACTACACCAGTGCTACACCGCAAAAACGAAAACGACATATGCGTCGGTCAGGACAGTTGCGATTAAGCGTAACTTTTAATCTATTTAGATTTGAAAATCTTTTGAGTGTACGTTTTTGCGAAGCAACGAAGCAATCTATTTTTGTATTGCACCGAGCAATTTCCATATTTTCCCAGGTTATCTAAAATAGACTCTGATGCTACTTTGAATTTCTTAATTAATTACCTATTTACGGCTATTTATTGGCCTTCATCTTTTATATTCACTTTTTTTGCTACACGCAAACATCTCATATACATAAAGGTTGCATCTCTTCATTCGTTTTGAAGATATGTCGAGGATATGTCTTAATTATGAAAACATTTGAAATTCTGTGAAGAAGTGGTTCTGATATTCATAATAATACTGAATAAACCTTTTCATTTTTCAATACTTTGAAAAACATCTAGAGAACTTTATTGAAATCATATTGAAAATCTATGGATATCAACTAAGTTCTATAAAACATATACGAACGTTCCTGTACTTCTACAAAGTTGGTATAATTTAATTCAATTTTCTTCGCAAACGATTTAACCTCTATGAAGACCCCTAGATTTGGGGAATGTTCTTCGAGTTGCATCCAATTCTACGAAGTTTTCTGAACTTATAAGGTTTGTTTATAATTTACACAAACTACTAATATTCTACCAAGCTTGCTGAACTTGTAATTATTTCTATGACTCATTCACTGTTCCCGGAAATTCCCGGAACATCATGTTGAATTTCTACATTATTACCATCTACAAAACTCCCTGAATTCCACGAATTTCTCGAAAATCTCCCACATAATTCCTAGCTCTTCAAATAAGTATTACAAAGATTCTCGATTTTATATTTAATTCACTCAACTTGTGCAAAAATCCGCTGAACTACTATAAATTCGCTGAGCTTTCCGTACTTTTAAGAATTTTGTTTATTTTATGTTCCCAGAAGTTCTATACAAAATGGACATTTTATGCAAATCACTAAACTGTTTTATTTTTTTCAGCCCAGTGGCAGGCGCGTAGGCAACATGTTGTACCGTGACAGTGTGCCCAGCACAGCAAAATAAACGATTTGAGCCCGGGACATGCTGCCTACTGTCAAACGCTGCTGTTGGTATAGGCCTTGTCACTGGCCTGATTTTTTTTAAAGAAGTGCTGAAGACAAAAGAAGGTCACGTATTAATAGAATTTCCTGCAATAAAACAGAGTTCGTCGGATTCATGTCGATATTGTCCATTTGTCAACTTGTCACTCAAAACATAGTTTACCCATTTTTGGGTAGGTTCAGTTTTGACCGATTTGGGTGGATTGTACCCAAATTTGAGTAGTTTTGAAATAAGGTAGTGCCCCTACATGTTACTGGAAGTAATTTTTAATCAAAATAAACGTTTTATCGCGTTGGTGGATCTCACAGAGAACATTTTCCCTGACAACGGTAGTAAAAACTATCTGGTTGAAAAAACCAAATTTACTAATTCTAATACTGGGTAAAATCTATCGCAATATTAATAAATTATAATCTTATAATACCCTGGACAGACTATGGCTTATATCATGTAATATAGGCTGTCTTGCAATGAGCACTCATACATTGGATTTCCAGTGAAAACTAGATGTATGAGTGTTCATTGCAAGACAGTCTATATTACATGATATAAGTCATAGTCTGTCCGGGGTAGCAAATCATGCATCAAATTAAAAATATTATAACATGAAACTCATGAAATTCAGCATTTTCGATCCGAAAATTGCACCATCAAAAAATAGCAGACTTATATTTTACTAACTTATTCAACGGAGATCCATAAAAAGATTGACTTGATGCTTGAAAAAGGTTAAGCAAACTATAATCTCACCATTCATTACTAAAACACCCGAAACTATTTATGAGAATTTTAAGTTTTATAGAAAGAAAAGTAGTGATTCCGTTCAACTTATTTGTTTGTTTACCTTTTCTGCTTTTTCTCGAAACTAATGTAGTTGTTTCCAGCGTACACTTCCATGGCTCTATTGAAGACGCTGACGATAGCGATTTACAACCCTGGTGTAGACCAATCTTCGATCGATTATCTTCAACGACTTTCTCTTTGGATTGCTATGGCCGGATGGATTGATTGCATTTGTGGATATTTTCGACACGTTCGATAAAAGAAGTTACGCAAAATACGTCAGGAATCGTTTTTGTGGAGTAGTTATTAACGGAAGAGAAAGCCGATAAAGAGAATCGATCAATTGGTCTATTTGAAAAAATTGAGCGAGAAATGATCCTGGAAAAATGTGTTTACATACCTTCAGTAAAGAATACATGAGCGGATTTATATGTTGGCTTGGCGGGGTTCTCGAAATCCCTCATCAGCAACCTAATAGAATCTTCGGATGGAGTGATTAAATATACTGCTTGTATCGCTGGTAATGGTTCTCGTTTTTTGTTAATATCTTCAACCACTGCGGAAAAGGAGTAAAATGATTGTATATATGCATGAATACTTCCCATAATTATACTTACAAGTTATGCCTTCGGCGCTTATCTCATGCATTTTGGTACATGCTGAAACCATACGCATGGCGAGTTGATCTACAATCAAAATCCTCCACTCTGTGCCAGGTTTTCCATTGGGATTGATCTTACTCGGTGATCCATTGTAGCGGACCACCTCGTTCATTATTTCTAAAAATATTTTTTTTTTCGTGAAAATCAGGTAGGGATAGATGGGGCCGCTTGGTCACCATAAGAACATCACGTATGGTACCAAATTCAGCAGAAAATTCTAGTGATTTCCAATCAATATGATAGTTTCATTTCACATTATGAATACACATCTAGCGTTCAGAATCATAAGGGCCTAACTACGATGATCGATTCTCTTCATTGACGTTCTCTTTTACTAATAGCTCGGCTGGATTAACATATATCGGTGCGTTTGATGTTGATTTTGCTACTTAATACAACCTGCACTGCATTGGAAAAAAAAAATCGGAAAATTGGTTCAATAACCTGTAGTAATGCAAACCCGCATAAACGCGAACCATAACTTGACCTTACCGAAAATGGATGAAAATTGTTTATAATCACTGCTAAACTTTAACTAAAATGGTTATGGAACTTTACATTAACAATTGTGTAGTAAAGTTTTAACCGTATTTATTATGGTTTTTTTAAGTGAACCTTACAAATAATGGGTTGTTATGAACCATTACCATTCAAAATATTTGTTTTCTCCATTCATTTTCGGAAAGAGAACTATATTAGAATTTTTTACTTATGGTTTGAGAACTTTAATAGTAATGGTTATGGTAGTCAGTAAGGTCCATCGATGGTTTTGTATTATCGGTCAACTTTACGTGGAATATATCGCGAATTGGTAATCATTAATTTACAGGTAACCAATTCGCGATATATTCCACATAATATAGATAGATGTTACAAAACCATCCATGGATCTTACTGACTACCAAAAAAAATTACCATTAATGTTATAAAATCATAAGTAAAAAGGTTCTAATATAATTCCTTTTCCGAAAATGTATGGAGAAAACAAATATTTTGAATGGTAATGGTTCATAACAGCGGCGCCGGTAGTGTAGTGTTAAGCGTGATTACCTCTCACCCCAGCAGGCCTGGGTTCAATCCCAGTCGGTACCGCCGGGATTTTCTGAGGCATAACATCCCCTCTCCAAAGGGGGAGTTTGGTAAAGAGATGATAAAACCGATTTGTACCTTCCTTAAAAGTTGTCCTAGCTCGCTGTCTACTCTCTATATGCAATTTTCACACTGCCGTACTCTAAACGGAACTATCAATTCTATACTTTCATCTCCTCCTCATCTATCGTATACAAATTACCACTTTAGTCTGTTATTTGAAATTAGCATCTTCAACTATGTAAATATCTTTGTTATAAGCAGGAACTGAGGTATGGTGTATATTTTTTTTAGCATGGTTTGAGGTCCTTTGTCAAGAAACCACGCGAACAGTTTTTGAGAGATCTTAGACCCATTTTTCAAAGTTTGTTTATCTTGCCTCACGCGGTTTTAAAACACTAGCCTGAATGTAATAATTTTAGGAGATTTTCCATTATTTTTTTTCTAGATTTGTTTTCCGTCGATCTTGTTTTCCGTGCTGAGCATCAATGCTACAGACGCCAGGGATGTAGCTCCCACACTTGGACCCTACCTATCGACCCATCAACTCATGAACCGGGGACCAACGGCTTTACTTCCCTTCCGAAGGAAGGCGTGATCAGAGATGTTATGCCTCAGAACATCCCGGCGGTGCCGACTGGGGTGGAACCCAGGCCTGCTGGGGTGAGAGGTAATCAAGATTTTCCTTCTATAGAACACAAGCAGTTCTTTCGGGTTACTGTACTGCGTTTTGATTTGCGAATTTGAGATTTCAAGTTGGACATTGAGAAAACTAGTGTGTTTTAGGATTTGAAAGATTGATGGGAAGCCAGAATCTAATATTCAAGAAGTTCAAGAACTTTGGAATATTTTTGAGTTCTAGTATTTAAATGTATGATGATAAATCTAAATCTAATATTTTAGAAGTAAACATTCCTGTGATACAAATACTGGGTGCTCGAACGGTCTTCACACTAATCCAAACAGTAAGGTTTTACTGGGTTTTTGAATTGCTGAACTGTTCGGTAAAAGTTTAAAAATCTGTGGAAAATTCAAAAACGAGAAAATTTATTCCGAACTTGTACATCATAAGTTCTGTTAACCCTATTTAATGGTAGAAAAATCGATTTAATTTATTTATTCCTTACGGATAACGGTCATTTCAATTTTTACCGACTTTTTCAGCAATTCAAAAACCCAGTAAAACATTACTGACTCCTGTAAAATAATCTAAGTGTGTAGGCACTGGTCATGTCATCCGCGGAAATAAAATTAACCGTCTAATTTTCCAGTCAACACTCGACTCAACCTTCACTCGTTTATTTATCATAATCTTACTAATATATTTACACCTCTCACATGTTTCAAATGGCCCTATTCTCTTTACTCCGGGTCTCGATTCCGTTCTCTAAGTACTTTATCTTTTTCTTAATCTCAAAGTGCACCGAGAGAGACACCGGTAAACAGCATATGTTTTTCTTTTCGATGCCACTCACGGTGGATTTTGACGAAATACTAACTTGAAACAAACAACGAAATAAGTGCCGTTAAAGAAACAGTGCGCTCTACAGGTTAGGGTTGGGGTGACATACTGAAAATGATATAATGGGGGTTATTCCGAGAGTCGAAGTGTCACTAGTAAAGTGAGAAAAGTCACGTCGTGGTGACGTGACTCTCCATTTGATTTGCACAGAGAGTCACGTGACCACGACGTGACTTTTCTCACTTCACTAGTGACAAAAGTCACTTTGACTCTCGGAATAACCCCCAATGTGATGGCACAATGAAAATGAGTTTGAACGTGAACTAGAAAAGATCACGTTTTAAAGAAATTGTTCTTTTTGACGTAGGACTACGTCTGTGATTTCTACATGGGGGTACACAGAACAGAAAATGGAACATGTAACAAAATTATGAACGATTTTGAACGTTAATAACTCAGCTGCCCCTGAACCAATTTCAATAATTTTATCACCATTCGATCAGAAATAATTCTACGCATCTGCTAAATTTAAGACTCTATTATTTTTCAAAATGTCACTATTAAAAATTGCACGAATGTGCAGCTGTTGCTATGATAATTAAAATTATCACCGATTGCCTGCGAAAAGCGATTTCCCTAACACATATTTCAAAGTTGAATTCCATCCGTTCTCACCAAACGGTGTCTATTCAATCACCGCGTGGTGAGTGGTGGTGTTCTCCGGTATACAACGAAAGGCTCCCCGCAAGCAGCTGACTATTAAGGCCGAGATCAAGGCTGCCCTCAACCGCTGATTGGATTCAGTTCCAATCACCGTGTGTGGTGGTGTCCGGTCGTCGGCATCAGCAGCAGTAGTGCTTTCGGCGCGTGGTGTTGAACATTGTTCTCCAGTACACAACGAAAGGCTGCCTACAAGCAGCGAGCTACAGCCCACATGAGCATCCAACGGAAGGAGGAAGAAGCCGCACCGCTATTGATCGAAATCAGTAGCTCTCCGCGAGTCGCTTTGTGCCATTTATGTCAAGCGCGTCATACTAAAGAGTATAAACAGAGAGAACCCCACTCAAATTTCTATTCCTACACAAAACACAAGCTCCTGCTGCAGTTAAAAAATAAGATTTATTATATAAGACAACGTAGTCCTACGTCACCATTGCGTACAACACCATAGGGCTGTTCTTTGTAGGTTTTTTCCTTTATTTAACGTCGGTCTCTGTTCCGCAATCTAGTGCCAACCACCGACGGACATCGATTGCCATCCATTGACGGCAATCGAATGTGCAGGAAGGCAGCTTCCACACCTGCGTAAGATATCACACCCATTCAACACACATGGGCCGGGACCAACGGCTTTACTTCCCCAACCTCAGAAAAATCCCACCGACTTCGGCTGGGATTGAACTCAGACCCATTGGGGTGAAAAAGAAGTCACGCTTACCACTACACCACCGGCGCCGGCCATAAAGAAATGGTTATCTATATTTTAAAAACAAACATACTTAGCCTAATGCTGCACATTGCTCGCCAGAGGTATTCAAAATCCTTATATGTACTGTTGTATATTCTTTTGGAATCTAGATCTCCACTCGTCTCTGTGATTATTGGCTATTTTTCTGATTGGTTTTCATTAGTCTTATAAGCGGTCACCGTAGTCGACACATTTTCTATGATAATCGACTGCCTTTGCTTCTGACACTTGCAAAACAAGCTATCAAATTACAGAACCAAACTAAAATGTCATATGACAGGCTCTGTCATACGACACTGTCGCCGAAGACCGTCACGAATGTATGTATATTAGTTTTTATCATATTAAGAGCTGCTGATGGTGTGCTTGTGTGAATTCTAAAAATAGCAAGCAACGATGTCCTAATAATAACATTGCTGATCAGCAATGGTTTAATTTACACCAAATTGAGGAATTATAACGAAATCACATATGTCATATGAGTTATTTGAAAATTTTCATTTTGCTCGAATGTTGTTCTACCGTTTGTGTTGTGTAAGAGAGGCGACGGAAGGGCATGAGAGTACGAATACAAACAGACTGTCGCGCACGACAACGAAGCGAGTGTAGTAAAAAACGTCAACGGTTTACATCCCTGAATTTTAATACTGCTAGTACTAACGCGGTAGTATCATATAGGTAACTCTAAGACCAGAAGGTCCCAAAGAAACGAGCTCAACTTTTTGGCTCAGCTCTGGTACTATCCGAGGGGGGCGACTCTATCTACGATGCAGAAAAGATTGTGTTTAGCTGTGGCTAGCTGCACGCACGCTGAGTAGATAAAAGGAAGATTTATGTCGATTTTGAAGATTTCCTGCAAAAAGATGATGAACGATGCAAGTAGATGCAGAAATGAAAGATGATTTTTCGAAGATTGATTCGCTAGTGTGAGATTTTTTGAGCATCTAGAATTGAGATTTAGATGTGTCGCTCCCCTCGGTACTATCTTCGATCCCAAGCTAATCGATTCACCCCTCGAAACAGGAAAATCCACCAACCTCTCATTTTATCTGTCAAACTTTCATAGCGAATCAAAACAAACATAGTGTAGTACTGGAATTTATACTAGAATGGGCTACGCTAATCGTTTGCTTGGGACCAATAAGCTAGTCAAGTAGTGAGCCAACTTAAAATCGTTAGTTTCGTATTGATTGTTGGTAGTATCATAGAGGTAACTCTAAGACTGAACATAGTGTAGTACTAGAATTTGACTAGAATGGGGTACGTTAATCGATTTGCTTGGGACCAATAGGCTAGTCAAGTAGTGAGCCAATTTTAAATCGTTAGTTTCCAACCGGTGGTAATACCAACTATTTCCTATGTTTTGAGGGGTGCATGAAAAAATTCCAAGCTCAAGACGACCAGAAGGTGGACTGAAGGTAAAAAAAGGCGGCTAATTGTGATTGTCTCTAAGTGAGCGCCGATGTACTCGTAGTTCGATTCTGCTAGTTGGTAACTACAGTGCTGTTCGGATTGGATGGAAAAACTGTCTTGGAATCGGGAAATAAACAGACAATCATGTATCCTGTTTCTGATGATGAATAAGCTATAATAACATGGATGCGATAATTCTTTTTTCCTTTATTTAACGTCGGTCTCTGTTCCGCAATCTAGTGCCAATCACCGACGGACATCGATTGCCATCCATTGACGGCAATCGAATGTGCAGGAAGGCAGCTTCCACACCTGCGTAGGATATCGCACCCATTCAACGCACATGGGCCAGGACCAACGGCTTTACTTCCCTTCCGAAGGAAGACGTGACCAGAGATTTTTATGCCTCAGAAAAATCCCACCGACCTCGGCTGGGATTGAACCCAGACCCATCGGGGTGTTAGAAAGCAGTCACGCTTACCACTACACCACCGGCGCCGGCTTGATGTGGTAATTATCAACTCTGATTTGAAGTTGAGCTGGTTTCCGAGAGCATAGAAAAACATCGCGTGAATAATGCGCTTAAAAAGGTAACAGCAAGCAATGTCGGGAATTCGAAACTAAGCAGAAGAAGAAGACCAGTTCCACGACAAATGACGAATCGGAAAAACGCGACCGTCTCAGGTTTGCATAAAATTCGCATTATTTTTTGCACAAATTCGGCCATTTTGGAACTTGTATTTGATTTTTCAAAATGACGTTTGACATTTTTCCATAAATTGTAGTATGAAAACGTCACTTCTGATCGAAATGATGTCTGAGATAAAGTTGTAGCAACAAATAAAGTCATTTTGTTAAAAATAAACGATATTGTTTAGTAATTTTGAGTAAAAATTCTCAAATAGTGATAAAAACTCAGTGGTTTATCAGAGAGGGGAAGCTTAGTAATCCCCATTGCCTGCCCATGGCGCCATTCTATCGCGGCATGAGCCAGCAACGCCGGCCATAAACCTACCGTCTCCAACACTCCACTATAAAGCATGAAATTAAGCCCGCCCACCAACAGCAAGGTGCAAAAACTAGCCAAGGCGAGGGTCATTTATCAATTTAACATATTCATAGAATATTAACTCACATCTTCATTAAATAGAACATGCCGCATGCGCATAACTTTCATGAGAAAAACAAAAATCTTAAATAGGGGAAAATGGATGTAATGTCGACCTAAATGCCCCTAATTTGGGCCCATACATAAATTCAACAATCGACTAAACTTTCAATATCGACCAAAAATATCCATTAGTACCGTCCCAATGACGCGTTCATCTAGATAAAATTGATAAATAACAGACTTTTTAGCGATGGGCCCAATCTTAGATCAATTTCCTATATAAGCTATAAAAAAACATTTACCAACCAATAATAATGAATATAACAATTTCAACAACAAGTTCTCCCTACAAGTCCTTGTATCAGAAAATGGATCCCTTTCGACCAAATGTATAATTAATTGGACGGTTGTATTTATAAAGGGCCACAAAAAAAAATGCTTTCTGATTACTTACTCTTTAGATAGTACCTTCATCCTGGAGAGTAGGACACTTTTTTTTTACTCTTGCTATTTTGAACAGCTTCTTTGTTTTTGATTTTGCACTAAGATTTTCACTACAACACGCTCTTATTTTTACTGAAGCTCCCAGTATCCTTATCACAATTCTTCGCTCGCTTCTATCATTCGGAGTACCCAGGAGAAACGACGCGCCGAACACTAACCGAACCCGGAGTTGGTTGTTACCGCGTACTGGAGGAAGTTTGGGCCGAGGCTACTCTACTGCAACACCATTACTGTTGGATCAGAACACATGACAAACCGCGACGGAACCGAACCGATCCGAAGTTTTTGTATTCAAGAACATACGGAAAGACGAACTTCACACTATTCTCTAGTGTCGAATGGCGTACCGGTGCTGAGCACGTTTCCACTGACATGGCCCAATGAAAATGGAAACATGGGTAGCGGGTCGTCACAGGGTTCAACATAATTCTTTCAAACGATTCGGGCTAGTGATGTTCGGGCAAATGTAATATAATCTGCCAATGTGGTATGTGCACAGTCCCTTAAATCAGTGCTGACTTTTTAATATCTCGTTCACTTATGCTTAGTTCAGACTACGACATTTTGATGACACTTTTCTTTTCGATAATTATTATTACAATTGCAGGTGTGTGGATGCTGTGGCCCCCCTTTGTAGCTAGTTTTTCAAGTCGTGCAACATTTTTCAGGTCGCACTGCATTTTTCTTGTCACACAACATTTTCCTCAGCGCGCAACATTTTTCACACCATTTAGAAATGTCCACTTTGAACACCTCAAGGTCTGTGATCTATGGTCGTCGCTTCTATGTCTGGTTGTCTAGGTGCGTTACGCACATTTTTTATAATTTTTTTTGAGTACCCTCCACTCTCTCCCTTACCAAAGAGCTCCATTTTGAGCCCCCTGGTAGTGACACTCAAAAACTCAGCCATAGGCAACACAACAAATACAAAATACTACATCTAAAATGGCTGAGAATATTTTAATTTATAATTCTACAATAAGGAGAGATTATTACAAAGAAACAATTCATACGCTTCTAGTGGATAAAGTATCCTTTTAAAGAAGCGCATACCTATATTCAAAACATTGCAACATTAAAGGGTGTCCACGATGAAATTGCCACACTATGAAATTGCTCTAACTTTTTAACCGTTGGGTAGAATTTAATGAAAATTTGGGTGGATTTAGTTCATAGTGCATTATTTACATCCTGCAAGTTTTAAAGTCCTGTGATCAAAACTCGCGGAAATGGAGTCGAAAGAACGTGCGTGATTAAATCTTGCGCATTCATCACGAGAACAAGGATCTCTCGCATCGTTTCATCTCTAAAACGTTGGGAATCACGAATTCCACGGTGTCGCGAGTGATTAAGCGGTTCGAGGAACGGTTGACCACCGATCGGAAGCCCAGAAGTGAAGGAAAAAGTATTCCGTACAACACCAAAAATCACAACCGCGTAGTTGGGGCCTTCAACCGAAATCCGAACGCCTCCGTTAGGGATGTGGCTAAGAAGCTGCACCTAAGCCGAAGTTTTGTCCAGAAGGCCAAAACTAAGGCTGGGCTTCGAACGTTCAAGGTACAAATGGCCCCTAATCGCGACGAGAAGCAGAACAAGTCCGCCAAAACCCGTGCCAGGAAGTTGTACCTCAACATGCTGACGAAAGTTGAATGCTGCATCATGGACGACGAAACATATGTGAAGGCCGACTTCAAACAGATCCCCGGCAACCTGTTTTCACGGCCAAGGATAAGTTCAGCGTTCCGGAGCATGTCCGCACTCAGAAGATGTCCAAATTTGCGAAGAAATTCCTGGTTTGGCAAGCCATCTGCACGCGGAGTGCACCTTTCGTGACCCAGGACACGATGAACGGACAGGTGTACATAAAAGAGTGCCTCCAGAAGCGGCTGCTTCCTCTCCTGAAGGCCCACAACGTCCCAACAATCTTCTGGCTGGATTTGGCCTCATGCCACTACTCCAAGGACGTGCTGAAGTGGTATGCGGACAATAAGGTCAATTTCGTGCCGAAAATGTTCAACCCTCCCAACACTCTGGAGCTCCGCCCCATCGAGAAGTACTGGGCGATTATGAAGCAGCACCTTCTTAAACGACCTAAGGTAGTGAAGACAGTCGAGGAACTGAAGAAAGTATGGGTTTACATGCAAAAAACGGTTGATTCACAGGTTGTGCAGAATCTTATGGCCGGGGTTAAGGCCAAGGTGCGGGCATTTGCGTATGGACTGTAAATAAAATACGAGTAAAATGGTAAAATGAAGTTTAATAGTTATTTCTCAATCCCTGAAAATTTGATGGCAATCGGATGAAAACTCGAATTTTGCGAATCAATTTTGTGTGTGGCAATTTCATCGTGGACACCCTTTAGTCTTCATACTAATGAAATATTGTCAAATAATTTATACTTAACTGTTTGATGCCGGTTAAAATATAAGAATAAAAAGAAATTAAATATAATAAAGCTTAAATTAATAGTTGTGGTATTTGAGATCGTAAATAACATTGAATGTTAGATTGATGAACGATTTGTTAGCATCTGTATATCTCTGGGTATGTTGTAGGTTGTTATATTTAGCTGGACCTATGTAAGTAAACCGTTTCTGACCAAAGTTTAAATATGCACGTGATCGAGAGAGATGATTAATTTGCCTGGTGTTGTGCAATCGTGGCGTCACATTCATAGTTAAATTATGGATACTTGCTGGATTATGTTGCACATTGTGAATCAAGAGTAATGTTTGTTCTTCACACGTGCCTTGTATAGGCAATGCTTTGAGTGGAAAATCTGTGTACAACCGGACAGATGGAAATAGGAAAGATAGGTTATAGATTATTTTAATACATCGGTTTTGTAAAATTTGTAGTCTTTTAAGCTTTGATTTACAGGCTCTGCCCCATACAATGATCAAATAGTTCAACTGTGAGTGAATGTGAGCGTAGTAGAACATAAGCAGAACTTTTCGAGAAAAAAAAACAACTAACCCGTTTCAAAATTCCACACATAGATGACACTTTTCCCGCTACTTCCTTAATATGCAGATCCCACGATAAGGTGCAATCTAGATGGATACCTAGATTTTTTTTTTATATTTTTATTAAGGAGACTTTCAGCCCTGGGCTGGTTCGTATCCCACCTAGATATTTAAATGACTCTACTTTCTGTAAGTCGTTAACATCCATAACTAAATTGGGAAGGATTGGAACGATTTTTCTTGGTGGTCGGAAGATCATGCAAATTTAGTGAGAACATATTATCGCAAAAACATTCCTGGACAATTTGTAAGTCTTCATGCTTGAAATAATCGCTTTTGGATCGACATTCGGATAAAATAAGGCTGTGTCATCTGCAAACAACCTCGGACTACCAGCATAGATTGGGCTTTTATTATAATTAATTATTAATGATGTTACAATTGTGAACCTATTTAGAGTATTTTGATAACAAACTTCATACATATCGGCGGTGGTTGGCTCAGTGGTTTTGTAGAAACCACTAGATTAATTAAACTTCTGGTTCCGGTCATAATCTTTAGTATTGTAGCTATCATATACATATCAGCATATACATTTTATATCCTTTGGTTTGTTTTTTTCCGTCGATCTTGTTTTCCGTGCTGAGCACCAATGCTACCGACGTGCCAGGAAGGCAGCTCTCACACCTGGACCCTACCTATGGACCCATCAACTCATGAACCGGGGACCAACGGCTTTACTTCCCATCCGAAGGAAGGCGTGATCAGAGATGTTATGCCTCAGAACATCCCGGCGGCGCCGACTGGGATTGAACCCAGGCCTGCTGGAGTGAGAGGTAATCACGCTTACCAATACACCACCGGCGCCGTTACATTTTATATGACAAGTTATATATTGATACATTCAATCCATTACCTTTGGTATTTGAGGTAAGACTGATATAGGATGCGGAGGATCCGCGCAGGGCATGCATAACCCCTTTAATTTTTTTTCCTCTGTTCGGGACCTAACACTACTGCGACCAGTAAATTGATCTATTGTAGTATATCCCGTGTCCTTAGTTTAGTGCATGTCGTATTACTCCATCACTATTGAGAAATGATGAAATATTCGATTTTTTTTTACAGTTGCCACTCTTGCATTTATCGCCGGATCCTCTAATTGAAAGGTCCCGCTATTTATACCCTTCGGAGTGTTGAAACACCGTCCAAAGGCGCGGCCCTTTGTCAGTCAAAATTGAATTCCTTAGCAAAAAAAAAATAAGGTATGACACCGATAATGACCAGTCTTGTCACTATCAACAAGGCATAAAAAGTAACAAGGACTAAGATGTGTTCCTTGGATTACTGAAAAATCCTGTTCCCCTAGTTTGAAGTAGTCAGGACTAGGAATCGGTGGTAGATCTTACATCCCGTAACGGTTAACGGTTGTCAAATAATTTCAACTCAGAAAACACCATCAAGATAGCGCTATAACATGTTATAAATCTATATAGTCTGAACGTACTATAACATTGCTGTACGCAACTCGAACCATTTACTGAATGTACAGTTACATATTACGGACAGTTCGGTACTGCAGATTATTGCTGTGATGATTACTGAGCGATCCGCAATTCAAAAACCCAATACAATTTTACTAACTCCAGCAATCTAAAGTTAGTGTGTACATCCCCTCTAGAATTAAGTTTATTATCATAAGGTAGTGGAAAAAATGACATCAAACACAATGCTGTTAGAATTGATTTCGAGACATATTAATGCCTGTAAACCAGGGTTTCCATTTAGCGCTCAAGCCGTATAAAAATATAGATTATATACATTTTCTATATTTTCTGGTCATTTAATGCATTAAATTGATTGTAAGTTAGTGAGGTTAAGCGCTGGGTCTAGTCTAGTCTACACATACACAGCCAGTACTTGAAAGAATCCTGGAAAATGATAGAAATACATTTATCATTTTTCTTGTCATTATTAATGCCTGCTGCACATCAAGGATGTGAAACAAACAATAAAGCAGCCAGGCCTACTGTGTAGCGTTTAGTTAGTGAGGTTAAGCGCTGGGTTTGATCTTAATTTACAAACTTTTTTTTAACAAATTTTATAATGAATAAAGGTCGAGCAGTGAACGGGCATCTCACGACGACTACCATATCTGGTGTGTAAGTGGCAATTAAAAAACTTAATTTACATAATACAGTTTGTCGAAATATCGTGCTTATTATCTGGCTGAGTGGATAAAACCTATCCAGCTCACTGAAGGGAGTCGATTCTTTTGAACAGCTCTTCAGCTCACATTGAAATTATAGAAATTATGACACAAATTCTAAATCGGAAAATGATCGTAAAAGTAGTCTAAACCAATAAGTCCGTACCTTACAACATGGCTTTACTTTTCAATGGAAAACGCTAATAACGCAACAACTGATCAAACATCGCGTAAACCAAAATGCGCGCAAAATGTGCCAACAACATAGCAGTAAAACAAAAAATGTATACGAGAGAGCTACACCTATGTCACACGCGATGATATGATTGACATCGTGGCACACGATGTTACGCCTTTTCTCAAGCTATGCAATCCAGTCTAAATTCAAATTTTATTTCTGATGTTAATTCTCCAGCAGAATTTCTCTCACTATTCTCGGCATCAGCTCAGATCCGGATCCGGAGCTGAATCGTAAAAAATCGAGAGAGAAAAAAGAAGATCCGAAGAGCTGGTCGGGTCCGAGAGTTGTCATCCTACACAGCTCCCAGTGAATCATTCGAGTCGATGATTCGGATCCGGAGCTGAGCTGATAAGCTGGAGAGCTGCATTTCGCTTTTCGGTTATTTGCTGGTGAGAGCACATATGCTGAAGGAATAACATCTACTGGATAATACCAGTAGAAAATTAAGATCATGCAGCACATGTACATATTTCTCTCTCGTCCAAACAGCCACATGAAAGCTTGCTTTTACCGTTGGTGCTGTCGATCAGTAGGCACATATTGTATTACGCGCGGTGACTGTTTAATGCGTAAGTGGAGTAATGAGTCCTTTTTTGAAAAGTTCCACTATGAGCGATGGATTGAATGGTTTAGACTTATGATATCAGTGAGCTGATGAGCTGCGGTTCCTAAAACTGAACCGCGGGTCATCAACTCACTCGGCTCAAGTGTCCAGGTTCTGGTTCATTAACTAATATCTTATGCATGACTGAAGCTATTACTATTTGAAATTTTATAAATTGTTAAAAATTGGTTTGATCTGGCTTGAATAACAGTACTTCATATGTAGGGGAAAGAGGGCCATAATGGGCTTCGTGTGGTTAAGTCTTGGATTTCTTATGGTTCGAAACAAATTAATTGCTCAATAATCATTGCAATGCAATCGATTAGTCTTGGATTTCTTATGGTTCGAAACAAATTAATTGCTCAATAATCATTGCAATGCATTGCAATGATTATTGAGCAATTAATTTGTTTCGAACCATAAGAAATCTAAGACTAAACCACAAGAAGCTCATTAGTGCCCTCTGTCCCCTACATATGAAGTACTGTTATTCAAGCCAGATCATACAAATTTTTAACAATTTATAAAATTTCAAATAGTAATAGCTTCATGAACCATGCATAAGATATAAGTTAATGAACCAGAACCTGTACGGACACTTGAGCCTACGCAGGGGAGGACCCGGATGCAACCACTCATGTTAGTCTAGAGTATGACACAAGCTGACGAGTGCAACGGGAAGGACGGTAGGTGCATAGAACTGGGAGTGGTCCCTCGATACGCCAACTTTACGGAAGGCAACAGATATGTACCGAACAATTGCAATGAAACGTCATAAATATTTTTTCCAGTCCAGATGCATGCATTCAAATATGTATTAAATTATGTTCATAGGCTGTAGTGTGAACCGGATATGACGCTGACTGGAAATGCATTAGGAATAGAAAAAAAAAAAAACGTGTCGAAAGGGGGGAGGGTGTGTGGTTAATTTTTCCTCAATTTAGCAAGACATAAAGTATGGCCCTTTACATAGAAAAAGATGCACATAACTATGAACGGTAAAAAATATTACTTTGTACGATGCACAACACAGGATGTAATATTGTATCTGCTTTTAACAATACATCAATATTTGATACATAATCGTGAATTACGTTGATCAATTTTCAATCTTTTTTTTTTGCTGTGTATGGAGCGCAAAGTTTGAATCACCTGTGGAGGGAAAAGGGAGTTACAATGTGATTTATGTGCATTCTCCGGAGGTTTCCAACAAACAATGTTCGAATCGTTGATTGCTCCATATTGTTTAAGGTGTGACTGCCTTGAACATGCAGAATATTACTTTTCCTTCCAAGGCTCTGCAGTGTTTACTGTCATTGCTATATGACGTCATCGATGTTGTTCTGCGCAAGTACACAATACGAAAAATCGATAATACCTACTACGGTGCAGAATCCCATCAATGCGAAGAACTTGAAATATTCTAGAATGTTTTCAGATGGGACTCCTGAAAATTTTAACAATAGCTTCAAACATGGATTATGTCTGATAACAATAACACTTCAAATGACTAACAGTGATAACATAACGATGGGATTTTCACTTCTAGGTGGTGCATCCGTGAGGTACTTGGCTGCTAATTTGAAACTATCATATTTAATTTATAATCTAATTTTCAGTCAGAATAGCTTGATATTGATATGAGTTGCTAGTTTTAGTTGTTTTGAACCGAATACACTAAATACAAATAACCACGGCATTACTCACTTTGCCCGACAAGCAATTTTAATGCCATCGCGATTTAGTCACTTATTTGGCTGAACTGTGATCAAAGACTGAGTTTTTTGTTTGATGATATAGCAGAGCTGCCAGGTGGTTTTATAAAAAATCTGTATCCACTCTATTAAAAAATCTGTATTTTCTGTATTGACGATTTTTTTCTTAATTAATCATGTTTTGTTGTTTTACAAATACAGTGCATACAAAATAACAATAAAAAGTGCTTAACCACCTATTCGGGCTATCGTACTAACCATACGGGATATAATTGCGCCATTTGTGATATCGTCCGTACTTATTTATAAGAGTGATAAGAAGCCGTTTGAAAATGTATGGAGATTTTAGTTTCTATTCATTATCTTCCTGATAAGCAGTTTTAAATGCAAAAAAGTGCACGAGTTCATTACTATTTGATATTTTTAATATAGATGAATACAATTAATTACATCATTTGTGTGGTAGTTACATCGAAAAGTCAAGAGATGTCGCCCCGCCAGTGCTGGTAAAATCATTTTTGCAGTATGGAGAATATCAGAAAATCCGCAATTTCTTACGAAATACATTTTCAATGCAAGTAAAATGTTTACGAGTACTTGTATTTGTACCATTTTAATGTGCTCGGGCACTTTTCTTGTATTTAACATACATGCTTATATTGGAAATATTCAATTAATACTGTAAATCCTCATAATCCACATGTAAAGCACAACAATTAATTATGGAGAGAAGGGGGTACGCTGATAAAATCGAGCAAGTTATTTTGTTTTCATTATTTTTGAATTTTTTTTTTTTCTCAAGCATTTTATAAAAATCTGTATAAATCTGTATTGTAATTTAAAAATCTGTGATAAATCTGTATTCTGTATCGGGTCTGTATTAAGATTAAAAAATCTGTATAATACAGATAAATCTGTATAAATGGCAGCGCTGTGATATAGTCCTCTCCAGCCGGGTTCGTATTGGTGCGATTTGCGTGTGTTAGTGAGATGAAATTTTTTGTTAGCTGTGAGAAATTTTTTTTTTTGCTGTAAGAACTGTCATACTAAAGTAAAAATAAACAACAAAACGAAAACAACCCTACGCTTTCACGGTAACAGTCAAGTCCCCTTTTGTGAGTAAAGGTTAACCCATTTTTGATAAAGGTGGTTTTACTCATTAATGAGTAAATTATTTTAACAACAATGAGTTTCTGCTAACATTAGTTAACAGTTACTACTCAATTGGCATAATGAATAACTAATTAATTAGTGGTGCCGCTTTTATTGATAATGGGTTCACTTTTACTCATAAAAGGAGTTTGATTCTTACCGTGCACACGACAGTATAAGCTAGTGTGTGTAAAATTATGTTATTAGTGTATAGGGTTCGTGAGATCCTGCTTGGAGAACTCAATGAAGTTTTTTTTCCCGATGAAAACATTTTGCTTGTACGCATACGTGACGTAGTGTGCGTACGATAAACGTTAGCAATCTCTATATTTACCAGGGATGCCAGATGATTTTTTTTTTCAAAAATCTGTATCAAAGCCTTCTACACTCAAAAGATATTCAAATCTAAATAGATTAAAAGTTGTGCTAAATCGCAACTCTCCTGACCGACGCATAGCTGTGGATAAAGAGAGAGAATACACACTTAGGCTGTGAACCATTTGCCGAGTTAAATTTAACTCGTGGTTAAAAGTGACATTTCGAAAGTTATTTCTTATGTTCGAAAATCCCCGTGCTATCGATCGACCGGTTTTCGAGCCACGGTCGTCAAAATTTAACTTCTTGTCTGTCAGAAGTAACCACGCTCGGATAGCAGGGTTAATCGATAACTTTTCATCTGTCAAATTTTAACCAAAAGTTAAAATAATCCACCAAATGGTTCAGAGCCTTAGTATAAAAATGGTTTATGCGAGAATGTGTATTTTTGGCCTTTATACATGCAATGGTTAAAGGAGATTTATTAATTGTGTTGCTAGAGAGGTGATTTTGTTTTGTTTTCCAGATGTTTGAATAAAATGAAGTGAGAATCATTCTAAGTGTTTATTTAGACTTGCATAAATGTACAATATTTGTTTTGCTGCAGCATGCAAAGCTGGAATGAAGGTCACTCGGCTGTTTATAAACATATGTTGAGGCTAATCTAGTTAATCCTCTTTCATCATGAATAGCAACAGCGACGTTATTGGGTTGCCTTCAGATGATTGATGGTGGCGAGTTCAATTCTCTTGGCAAAGAATTATGTTTCCCAGGATTTTTGTTTTGTTAGTTGTGGTTTTACATAACATATTTTTGAGTTAACATTTAGGAAGCTCGAAGAATATAGGGGAAAGTCAGTAAAGACCTAAGAAATACTTACGGGTAGATACTGTTGAAGGAACATTTGTTAGGACTGCTTACACTCAAAAAATATTGAAATCTCAATAGTATAAAAGTTACGCTAAATTGCAACTCTCCGTACCGACGCAAAGGTCGGTATAAATGGAGAGAATGCAAACTTAGTATAAAAATGGTTTATGCGTGCCATACACAGCAAAAAAAATGTAATATCGATCAACGTTATTCAAGCTGATGTATGAAATAATGCTGTAATAGCAAAAAGCAGATACAACCCAACAAACAATTTGAGTTGATCAACAGCTGAATAAGCCATTTTTTAGATGAAGAAGCTTAGTTTTGACTGAATAAGCTCTTATTAAGCATTCCATGTTTGTTGGGAATATTACATCAATGGATGTAATTTTGTTCGCAAAATCGATGTACATCGTACAATGTGATATTACACAACCGATGGATTGACCTGGTTCCAGCAGTTTCGATGTAATATTCAACAACTTTTTTTGCTGTGTAGTATAAAATCGAAATATACTTACAATGTATAGATACGGTTTAATCGAGAGAATGTCTTTTTCGCTTCTTTATTTTATTTATGGTAAATATTATTGTTTTCAAATAGAAATAAAAATTTTCTCAGGAAGGTTTTTTAATTATTTTATTTTTTATGAATATTATTTAAAAAAAATACTTACCATTTCGATGTTCATTAAGATGAACTCGTGCTCACGAGCTCACGCAGTCTAGCTGCCCAGCAGATCACAGGCGCAGTTGAAATCCGCCGGAACAAAGCTCTTCACAAGCGCGAAGCTGCGAAGAGAATCCAAATGTTATTTTTCCTGTCATTTTAGTAAACACTGATCGAATTCCACTCCGTTATTCGGACTTAGTATAATTTTGACGAAAATTTTAATCGAACCAATGTATAAATTTTGAAAAACCATCAAATGCATAAAATTTAATCTATATTCGTTTTGTAATATTTTTGAGTGTACTCTCTATGTGTTGCTCCCCAAAAGACTGTCCACACTGAAACAAATCGACATGTACCGTTTATTGGATCCATCTTATAACATAGCAATGACAGCAGATTTATTCATTCTATGTGATGATTGATAGATTCCATTGGATTATCACTTAAAAACTATGACTGCGATATGGAATGATTTCTATCGTAATTTCACATACTTAGTACTTGATAATACCAACAATCAATACGAAACTAACGATTTTAAATTGGCTCACCACTTTAGTAGCCTATTGGTCCCAAGCAAACGATTAACGTACCCTATTCTAGTTGAAATTCTATTACTACACTATGTTTGTTTTGATTCGCTATGAAAGTTTGACAGATAACATCAGGGGTGTGTGGATTCATGCAGAACATGCAGGGGTGAGTGAAATAGCTTGGGACTGCTTGGGACCGTCGTTCTGGTGCTGAGTGAGCCAAAAATAATAATGATTTTCTTCGGGACCCAGTGGTCTTAGAGTTACCTCTATGATAATACTTTGCTTCGAACGTGGTTAGCGAAGGTAAGAAGTATATGAATATTGTCTGATATATTTCATGGTGAAAAACTGTTGATATGTCATGGGTGGGAACAGACATCTAGAAACTAATGGAAAATCATATAAGTTTGCACTATGAGAAAATTCAGTAAAATATACCTGTTTTCATGATGAATATTGCTCACTAAAATATATATCTTATAAGATAATCATGTATATTTTATTGGAGTTGCTTTTACTGATTTTTGAGGTTTGTTGATATGTCACGTGTAAATAGACATGTAGAAACTATTGGACTGTCATTTAACTTTGCAGTATAGGAAAACATGTATGTCTCATTGTAATAGCTTGCTTTGATTTTTGACGTTTAAAGATTGTTAACAGATCTATCCCAAATCATTAAATAGTCATATAGAAATGCCTTTTAAGAAATCCAACAGCAAGCATTTGTTTTTGCATGTTTTTCTGGGATGAATATCGCTCCCAATAAAATACATCTTACATGATTGTTCTTTATAAATTATTGAAACAATTTTCAACGATGTTAATGTACACTCATTAAAATGATTAGTTGAACTAAATACTACTAACAACAATGATACTGTATTGAATAATCTTTGTTTGTTATTGTTTCATATGATAATTGGTTCCAGAAAAGAATGTATTGAGATTGAAAAAAAAATGATTCTACTGTAATATTTACTTTGCTATGATTCTAATTTTTTTTTTATTTTTTTTTTTTTTAGCCTTCTACACGGCTAATTCAGATTCCAGCCCTGAGTAGTGTTCGAACTTTATGAGCCAGTTCTATCAAATCATATAATTTAGTCGTTGATTTATTGCACACAGGTGCATTAAGAAAGATTTGAACAAACCACACCACCGAAACGGAACATAAATTTGTCAGTGCTATTTGTCTTCACTCTAGAAAAACGAGCATAAAGTTGCACTACATTTCATGTCGGGAGTGCTGTTCTTACTTCATGCTATTTGAACGAGCTCAATCTTGAAGTCAGCCGTGGCCCAGTGGAATCGAGCACAGACACCGAAAGCATCACACCTCAACAGATCTTGATCGAATCCCAAATCAGCTACAATAAAAAAAGGCGCAACTGTGAAAGCTCCCACTGCCTGATGTTTATTTTTCGAATTTATTTTTAGAAATCGATTAAATATATGTGTCAAAAGAAGAAGTAAATTTCATGTTATTTTCACATAAACTTTACTTCGATTGATTTATGACACATATATTATATTGTGGTGAAAAGTATAGCTTATGCTTATGGGTTTCAAATCCATTTCAGTTAATTATTATAATTTGATCGATTTTCATTTATCATATGACGATCATATAAAAGTTACCAAATTATCAGCATTGTAAATGTATCAGATATTCATATAGAATTTACCTGACACATTTTCAATCATATCATTTTCAATGGATTATCTTATAGCGCAAATTTATTAGACTTCCACATAACAGGAATATGTCAAATTCGTTCAGTGCAGCTTGTGCTTCACCATGGTCTCCTCTTCCTGTAATGCGGGTTATATGATCTGGTTATGCAGTTTACTGTATTCCAGAATAGTACTCAGCGCAATGCTTCCAGACGGAATCGGTCCGCTTGAATCATTTTCAACGGGGGAAAAGCACATCTACGCTACACGCAGAAAAATTTACCGTCGAAACAAAAATATTTGAGGTAAATTTAATCGTAAACTAAGTTTGTCCTGGCCACAAATATAAACTAGGTTGATTTCAAACGTATTCCATGTTTGCATCCATTAATAATAATGTTTAAAACAAAAATAATGTTACGTTTATTTTAAAAATATTCGTGCTTAAAATAAACGTGAATATTTTTGTTTGATTTGACAACTATATGGGATCAAAAATAAATATGTTTATTTTAAACATGCTTTTCATGCTTAAAATAAACAAAAATATTTTGAAATTATTTTAGCATTTGAATGCAGGATAAAATAAAATAAAATTAATAGTAAATAAACGGAAATCTGTATTTATTTATTTATTTGTCGTCAATCAGTGTAGACCGTTTTACAATTGTTGTCTTAAGAGCTATGTTTACAATTTTGTCTTTGTTTATATTTAACATTACTTCTAGCTGACGTTATGCGAGGAATTAAAATATTCCTTTAATTTGGTTTTTGTCATTGTAACGTCAATGTTATCGCAGTGCTTATTATATGTATCCATCATTTGGTTCAAGGGTCCAAATTTGGCATAATTCGTACGATGACGATTTGTAGCAAATATATTTCTATTTCGTAAATGCCTAGATGGTGTATATAAATTTAAGGATGACAATAGTTCTATAGAATCAATGCGATGTGATACGATATCGTTTACGAAAGAAATCATAGCAAATTCACGACGCTCTTTTAATGTTTGGATATTTATGAGCATACACCGAGCTGTGTAAGATGGCAGAGGAAATACAGTCCAACCTAACTTGCGGAGTGCATACAATAGAAACTGCTTTTGAACGGATTCTATTCTTTCTTCGTGTGTGATTGAAAAAGGTGACCAAACTATGCTGCAATATTCTAATATCGATCTTACATAAGCAATGTACAATGTTTTTATCGTATACGGATCGTGAAAGTTATAGCAGAAACGTTTTATGAAACCAAGCATGTTGTTAGCTCTGTTAATAATTGTGTTATAATGATCGGTGAAAGTAAGTTTTGAGTCCAAAATAACACCTAGATCCCTGACTCTATCACACTTTTCTACGATATGGTTTCCTAAAGTGATTGTTATATCGGGTAGGGTTCGTTTTCTACTAATGGTAATTGAGTTACATTTTTTTATATTTAATTGTAGCAGGCTTTTTTGGCACCAAGTATGGAATATCTGTATTTCCTCTTTGAATGTGATGATGTCTTTGGCATCTTTTATTTCCAAAAAAAGTTTAATGTCGTCAGCATAGATTAAATTTTTCAATTTCTTAATAATGAAAGATATGTCATTGACGAAGAGAATAAATAAAAGCGGTCCTAAATGGGAGCCTTGAGGAACTCCAGAAGTGACATCAACGGGATTTGATGTCTTTCCTTTGTATTTTACTATTTGATGGCGGTCAGTTAAATATGATTCAAGCCACTTGAGGAGTGCGTAATGAATTCCCATTTTTTGAAGTTTAAAAAGAAGCATTGGTATGTCAATTCGATCAAACGCTTTGCTGAAATCTGTATACAACACTTCTACATGGTTTCCGTTATCCATTGCATTCAACGAATAATTAATTAATTCGAGCAAATTCGTAGTTGTTGAACGGCCTTTAAAGAAGCCATGTTGCATAGTAGTTATTCTGTTTTTAATTTGAAGAAAGAGTTTTTCATTTACAATCGCCTCGAAAAGTTTCGGAATGCAAGAGATAATAGCTATACCACGATAATTACGTATGTCAGATTTTTTGCCCGATTTAAAGATGGGCACTAAAAACGAGTTTTTCCATATTTTAGGGAAGTTTCCGGATTCCAGTGACATATTGAAAATCCAAAATAATGGAGCAGTAAGTTCAGTTGCTAAAGCTTTCATAAAAACTGGCGGAACACCGTCAGGGCCAGGACCTTTAGATGCATCTAAATTGTTTAAACCCTTTAAGATATCATGAACCTTGATTTGACTTACGCTGATGTCACTTGAAAATTCTGGATAAGATTCAAAATATTCACGGTCACGGTCCTCTTCTTAAAACGTAGTATAGATTTCTTGGAAGAAATTTGCAAACAAATTGCATATATCATCCGAGTTCTCACCTACCCTATCGTCCAAATGCATCTTTGATGGAAAATTATCAGATTTTAATTTGGTTTTCACATAATTGAAGAATTTCCTAGGACAAGATTTTATTTCAAGTTCAGTTTTTAAATTGTACTCCTCAAATGCCACATTCACGGCTAAATTTAACTGATCGCAAATGTCTAAATAGTATGCCAAAGTTTCTTCACTATTATATTTTTTATAAAATTTGTGCGCTTTTTGCTTTTGATTTTTTAAATTTTTCAGTTCCCTGTTGTACCAAACCGGATGTTTTGCATGACTCTGACGTCTTCTTCTTTTAGTTGGCACTTCTTCAAGTATTATTTCAAGCAACACATTGTAGAATACGTCAACTGCACATTCAACATGTCCTGCAGTTCTTAATATTGCTTGCCAATCGACAATGTTCAGTCTATTTCTAATGTTATCATAATTTGCTGAATTGTAATCAAAGATTTCATCAAATTCGCAGTCGTTGGTTCTTTCATTTATGTGAACGAATAAAGAGTAGACAGGGCATCTAAATTCCTACGATTAAGGAAGGTCTGTGGGTGTTTGGATCCGGGTTCAAGATCCTCGCGGCCGTCGGGGTGGGTGTCCAGGGGCTCCAGTTTAGTAAAACCAGTGATATTAGCGTCGTTTTGTCGTTTCTGACGCTGGTACTCATACAAGCCTCTTTCTACGTTTGGTGTTAATACCACAGACAGACATACAAATAAGTATCGTTGTAATTCTTTAATCTAGTACCTCAAAACGTAAAATTTGTGGTACTAGCTTAAAGAAGTACAACCAACAATCAATACGAAACTAACGATTTTAAATTGGCTCACTACTTGACTAGCCTATCGGTCCCAAGCAAACGATTAACGTACCCTATTCTAGTCAAAATTCTAGTACTACGCTTTGTTTGTTTTGATTCGCTATGAAAGTTTGACAGATAAAAAGAGGGGTTCGTGGATTTTCTTATATTTCGAGGGGTGCATCGATTAGCTTGGGACCGAAGAAAGTACCAGAGCTGAGCCAAAAAGTTGAGCACGTTTCTTCGGGACCTTCTGCACGCAGAAAAAAATATTTTAAACGTAATAATATTTGACGTAAATTTAATAAGAATTTCATTTTGTTTTGGCTGCAAAATGAAATCATTATTATTTCAACAATCCAGTATCTTTGTTTTAAAAAAACCATGGATTGTTAAATCAAAAAGAAAATCTTTTTGAATTTACAAGAGCTTTTATGGTTTTGACGTAAGCTGTCAAATTTGGCAGCTGGGTCAACAAAAAATATGTTTGTTTTTAAAAGAGATTTCTTGTTGATTCAATCATATTTATTTTATTAAGCCTAAAAATATACGCAGTAGAAATAAAAATATGTTTATTGATTCAATTTTTAATAATTTGCGATTATTTTTATGTTTTGTTTTCTGTTTGTTACCCACAGAATTACAAATAAATTTAAAAAAAAAAAAAAAAACTTTCTGATGCATAAAATCTCTCCGGTTCATGAGTTAATGGGTCGATAGGTAGGGTCCAGGTGTGGGAGCGGCCTTCCTGGCGTTGGTACTCAGTACTGAAAATAAGATCGACGGAAAAAATCAAGGAAAAAAAGAAAAACTGTTTATATTTTGCAACAGCAGCATACTTACTTACCTCTAGAGCTGAATCAAACGAGAATTTTTTTGTTATTGTTTACATTTTTGTCCGGGTTTTTACGAGGGAATGGTTGGTAGTTATTTTTGCATTCATGGCCCGGGGAATTGACACAACAAATAAATGTTAAATTAAAATTAACTATTGTTGGCTTGATAAAAGAATATTGTTATTTTTACAATAGTTGCAGTTGAAGAGTGGCATATGAAAACAAAAAGAATCTTATTTTGAATTTATTTGAATAAATATTATCGAAACAATAAAATGCAATATAATTTCAACCGGAATTGTTTGTGTAAATACAAATAAAGTTTTTTTTTTGGTTCAATGCAAACAATTTTCTGTCCGTGTGGTCTTAGAGTTACCTCTATGGTACAACCAACAATCAATACGAAACTAACGATTTCAAATTGGCTCACTACTTGACTGCCCTATTGGTCCCAAGCAAACGATTAACGTATCCCATTCTAGTCTAAATTCTAGTTCTACACAATGTTTGTTTTGATTCGCTATGGAAGTTTGACAGATAAAATGATGGGTTAGTGGATTTTCCTATGTTTCGAGGGGTGAATCGATTAGCTTGGGACCGAAGAGAGTACCAGAGCTGAGCCAAAAAGTTGAGTACGTTATTTCGGGACCTTCTAGTCTTAAGGGCCACCCACATTAGATCCGTTTGCGTTGCGTTGACGTAAATTTGACAGTTAAATAATAAATTTGGCTGTCACTTTGCCGCAACGCGTCCGATTCGGATCTAATGTGCGTGGGCCTTTAGAGTTACCTCTATGATTGGTCCCAAGCAAAGCGATTAACGTACCTCATTCTAGTCGAAATTCTAGTACTACGCAATCTTTGTTTTGATTTGCCATGGTAGTTTGACAGATAAAATGAGGGGTTCATGGATTTTCCTATGTTTCGAGGGGTGCATCGATTAGCTTGGGACCGAAGAGAGTACCAGAGCTGAGCCAAAAAGTTGAGCACGTATCTGGGGGACCTACTAGTCTTAAACACTGTCCAGACTAGAGAGTTATAACAACAATCAATACGAAACTAACGATTTTAAATTGGCTCACCACTTTAGTAGCCTATTGGTCCCAAGCAAACGATTAACGTACCCTATTCTAGTTGAAATTCTATTACTATACTATGTTTGTTTTGATTCGCTATGAAAGTTTGACAGATAACATCAGGGGTGTGTGGATTCATGCAGAACATGCAGGGGTGAGTGAAATAGCTTGGGACTGCTTGGGACCGTTGTTCTGGTACTGAGTGAGCCAAAAATAATAATGATTTTCTTCGGGACCCAGTGGTCTTAGAGTTACCTCTATGGTTATAACATGTTATAACGGTTGTCAAATAATTCCAGCACAGAAACCACCATCAAGATAGCGGTATAACATGTTATAACTCTGTAGTCTGAACAAGGCATTACACTAATAAAATTCCACACATTGACGATTTTCCATGTAACATTCCACATGATTTTCATGTGACCACACATAAGCAGAACCCAGAAGCACACATGAAATTTAAGAATCAAATGAATAGTTTGTGTGGTTACACATGGCTTTTATGTGTACATATATTAAGTATGTGTTCGACACATAGATATCATTTGTTGATCACATTGCAAAAATTCATGTGTGGCGTGTGGGACACATTAAAATAATATTTGAAATTTATCAGTGCAGAGTTAAGGCTGACGCACAATGCATAAGTTTCCGGTTTTTTTTTTGACAGATAATGCATGCACAGAACAGATAGGTAACTCAGAGCAAACGGTTTCATCTGAAACTGAGTTCATGTTTTCATGTAATTTTTGCTATTCCTTTCTATTTTCATTTCGCAATGCACATGATGATTTTAAATCTTGTATAAATTGGTATAGTAACCGTTAAAACATTTTGCTTACAGTACGCTCCTAATTGTTTGAAAATGCAAAAATTAAATTTTCTTTTCTTTTCAAGGCTTGGCCAATACAAGCATTATTGACGTAATTCTAGCGGTTTTGTTTGAATACGTGAATAGGGTATTACCAACAATCAATACGAAACTAACGATTTTAAATTGGCTCACCACTTTAGTAGCCTATTGGTCCCAAGCAAACGATTAACGTACCCTATTCTAGTTGAAATTCTATTACTATACTATGTTTGTTTTGATTCGCTATGAAAGTTTGACAGATAACATCAGGGGTGTGTGGATTCATGCAGAACATGCAGGGGTGAGTGAAATAGTTTGGGACTGCTTGGGACCGTTGTTCTGGTACTGAGTGAGCCAAAAATAATAATGATTTTCTTCGGGACCCAGTGGTCTTAGAGTTACCTCTATGGTATTACCATAGAGGTAACTCTAAGACTAGAAGGTCTCGAAGAAACGTGCACAACTTTTTGGCTCACCTCTGGTACTATCTTCGGTCCCAAGCTATTCGATTCACCCCTCGAAACATAGGAAAAACCAATAACCCCTCATTTTATCTGTCATACTTTCATAGCGAATCAAAACAAACATTGCGTAGTACTAGAATTTTGACTAGAATGGGGTACGTTAATCGTTTGCTTGGGACCAATAGGCTAGTCAAGTAGTGAGCCAATTTAAAATCGTTAGTTTCGTATTGATTGTTGGTATTACCAACAATCAATACGAAACTAACAATTTTGAATTGGCTCACCACTTTAGTAGCCTATTGGTCCCAAGCAAACGATTAACGTACCCTATTCTAGTTGAAATTCTATTACTACACTATGTTTGTTTTGATTCGCTATGAAAGTTTGACAGATAACATCAGGGGTGTGCGGATTCATGCAGAACATGCAGGGGTGAGTGAAATAGCTTGGGACTGCTTGGGACCGTTGTTCTGGTACTGAGTGAGCCAAAAATAATAATGATTTTCTTCGGGACCCAGTGGTCTTAGAGTTACCTCTATGGTATTACCAACAATCAATACGAAACTAACGATTTTAAATTGGCTCACCACTTTAGTAGCCTATTGGTCCCAAGCAAACGATTAACGTACCCTATTCTAGTTGAAATTCTATTACTACACTATGTTTGTTTTGATTCGCTATGAAAGTTTGACAGATAACATCAGGGGTGTGTGGATTTATGCAGAACATGCAGGGGTGAGTGAAATAGCTTGGGACTGCTTGGGACCGTTGTTCTGGTACTGAGTGAGCCAAAAATAATAATGATTTTCTTCGGGACCTACTAGTCTTAGAGTTACCTCTATGGTATTACCAACAATCAATACGAAACTAACGATTTTAAATTGGCTCACTACTTAACTAGCCTATTGGTCCCAAGCAAACGATTAACGTACCCTATTCTAGTTGAAATTCTATTACTACACTATGTTTGTTTTGATTCGCTATGAAAGTTTGACAGATAACATCAGGGGTGTGTGGATTCATGCAGAATATGCAGGGGTGAGTGAAATAGCTTGGGACTGCTTGGGACCGTTGTTCTGGTACTGAGTGAGCCAAAAATAATAATGATTTTCTTCGGGACCCAGTGGTCTTAGAGTTACCTCTATGGTATTACCATAGAGGTAACTCTAAGACCACTGGGTCCCGAAGAAAATCATTATTATTTTTGGCTCACTCAGTACCAGAACAACGGTCCCAAGCAGTCCCCTGCATGTTCTGCATGAATCCACACACCCCTGATGTTATCTGTCAAACTTTCATAGCGAATCAAAACAAACATAGTGTAGTAATAGAATTTCAACTAGAATAGGGTACGTTAATCGTTTGCTTGGGACCAATAGGCTACTAAAGTGGTGAGCCAATTTAAAATCGTTAGTTTCGTATTGATTGTTGGTATTACATTGCTTTGCTTAAAATCACTTTTAATATCACAATTGGGTTCTTTAAGGGTATTGAGGTAAATGCATATTCGTAATCTACATTAAAAATGGAATCCAAACCCAAAATTTCATCAATTTTAATACACTGGAACTATTTTAAATAAGTACGATTACATTTGCAAAAATCACCTTATTAGCGCCCCTCGGTGTCACTTTGTATGGGAGCGAGCTGTCCGTTTGTTAGTTTAGTGTCAAACAGTGAAGTTATTATTTTGCTTTAAATCTTGATTTAAAAATCGAGATGAAAGTGTGTGGGTTCGAAAAAAATATCGCTGTGCTCCGAAAACGAAGCTCTTTCAGATGATGTATAAAAAACGAAACATTTTTCAAAATTAAAGAACCCAATTTGTTTTAACTAATTATTAACATATTTGATGGGATGTTGGTGAAATGTCTCGTTTGGTGATTGTAAATGTGTTTGTGTAACAACTATGTATATATGAACAACTATGCTACTTGCTGTTCTGACTCTTTATGATAATAATAAGGTTCGATGCCTCCGCCATTTAACCATTCATGGTCAAGCAATTGGTGTATTTTTTGTTCATTTCAACTACACAACAACGAAAACGCAACGTAAAAGTTTAAAGTCCATGCGCGAACAAAATGATATGGTTCAAAAGATCTGTCTGCAGGTTTGTGCCAAAGATGAGTCTCAGATTTTTTTTAGAAACTTTGCCCACAAGTTTACGGATTTTTACATTCATCACTTGCTTTTCAATTTTTCCACCCTCAAGCATTGTAAAAATAATGTTATATATTCAAATTTTCAATTAGTTAGATTTTTGATCTAAACACAAAAAAGGTAAGAGAATCCATCCTGAAGTTTCACCAGTGAAAGATAAGAAATCTTCAAGTAGGGTAAGTTTGCCAGTTTTGAAACTAATGCTCCAGTTTTGTGCTCTAACATTGTAACGAAATAAATAATATAATGAATGAAAAAATTTGAAATTCAAGATAGGGAAAATTAGATGACAACGAGGGTTAAAAGCTGGCACAATTATCCTTCGAAAAAAATATTGAAAAAATTTGAATGCTTAGAAAATTTCGGTTTTTCTTTGCAATTTTTTTCCACCGCGAAAACTTCCATGGAATTTTTTTTTCAAATTATTTTTTTATAAATTTCTGAGATAATTTCATTTTATTATAAAACACTTTTTTTCCTTTGATTGGTTTTCCGTTGATCTGGTTTTCCTTGCTGATCGCCAAATACTACCGACGCCAGGGAGGCAGAGCTCCCACACCTGGACCCTACCTATTGACCCATCAACTCATGGACCGGGGACCAACGGCTTTACTTCCTTTCCGAAGGAAGGCGTGATCAGGGATTTTATGCCTCAGAAAATCCGGCGGCGTCGACAGGGATTGAACCCAGGCTTTTTGAGGTAAGAGGCAATCACGATTGCCACTACACTACCGGTGCTGCTATAAAACAATCCAAAAACTTCATTTGGTTCCAGCGATATAAAAGAAACTTGATATGTGACAAAACCGGATGCATTACTAACTTTAATCAAACCAAAAGTAACCGAGAACATTGGGATTGAACCCCGAACAACCGAGATGAGAGGCCTTGTAGTAGCCTTAAACCACAGATGCTTTGGGAAAATGGATGACTAAATCATGTTGCTGCACTCATGTTGTTTTGTTTAAATAGTGTTTAAAAGTTAAGTGCCATAAATACCTTAAAAAAGCGTTGTTTAAAATTGTCCATTGGTAATCACATATTTTAACACACTTTTATGTGAATCGACATGGATTAAACGTGATTCCTTATTATGTATACGATTTACATCATGGACCCAAAGGGTAAGGACCTCCTTCACGCGATTTTTTTTTTGGTTCACCTAGCTGTTTTTTTAGTGTACCTGGTGCACCCGGTACTAGAGCAAAAGACAGCAATTTGTACCAGAACAGGTGTCAAAGGTGACACAGACAGCACAACTGCCAACAAAAGCGCCAGCAAAAAAAAAGCGCGGTACCCGCTGCCGTGGCAGTCAGTTTAATTTAAAAATTAGAATTGAATCCAACCGTTTTGCTTGGTTTTGCTGCTGCCCAAGAAGGTCTCAACTTTGACAACATGGATGAAGCAGACATGTTGCCAAAATCGAGATCCATCTGTACTCTGAGAACTTTCAAAACAGAATTTCAAGATCTTCTTGGTGACTTGAAACCCTCAGAACGCTTTTAAACTCCAAGAAATTCTAGAGCTCTATAACTGCAAGAATTCTCAGAACTGCCAGGATCTGCTGGAGCTCCAATGAATCTTAGAAGTCTTTGGAAAATTCTAGAAATTATAATATGTACAGTAAGATCTTTCAAAATTTAAATCACTACATGACTTATAGCAGCGTTTCTCAATCTATGGGTCGCGACCCACTGGTAGGTCGTGGGCTGTGATTTGGTGGGTCACAAAAACTCAGGAAACTTGGTCTTGTGTTTTCGAAATTGAGTTTATAAGCTAGAAAAAATGGCTTAAATTTCGAGACAAACCGTGCAGTGCTTTCTCAAAAATGTAGTTGTTGTCGATGTACATTAATTCTTTTAAGATTAAGTTTCATTTGTTTATTGAATCCTGCCTTAAATTACTTAGTTCCTACAATCAATAATGACTACAGAGATGATTCTTACACCAAATGATCACACATCTACGACAGAAGTGAACTATATATTGGGATGTAGAGGGAACGAGGTGGGGCGCGAACTAGTTCTTGCCATACATTAGCCTAATGTTGAACTATGTTTAAAGTTGTCATTCATACGTGAATAATGTAAATCTAGTTTTAACCACACAGCAGGGCGTTAGGAATTCAAACGTACACCACAAACAGGTACACTTCCTACTTAGTATCGTCCATTATCGAACCGTCCGGACACAGGGGTTCCATATCGGTCTTGTGGTCGTCCACCGCTGCTGCCACCTCCCATGAATTGACTCTGCCTCGATGGATCCATGAAGGGGCTGACGCTCATTTGCGGGGCTTTCCTCTCGTTGTAGGTACGATCGTACCGATCCTGTCCGTTATCCATTCGCCAGCCATCGTTTCCCATACCAGCCGGTGCCATACTCATCTGCGGTGGTCCAGCATTCCATGGTCCGCTGCTGCTACCGCCACCGCCACCACTGCTACCGGACCGATCAGGGTAGCGTTGATCCATCCAATCCATATAACGGGACTTTGGTGCCGATCCATTGCGATCGCGATCATCCCGTGGACCACCGCTTCCACGATAGTCAGTTCCAGCACCGGAACGGGAATCCGTATAGTGACTCTCCATCGTAGTCATCCAGGCGTTTCTTTTCAACAGCCGAATAGGAACCGCGACTGCAAATGAAAATCAGTTGAATGAATAAATCTAGATGTGAAAAAGCACAAAAACTTACACCGAAGTGGAAATAGATGGTGGTGGAGGTGCCTCGAATCGTCGGTCCGATCCCGTCGAGCGTTTCCGATCGTCATCGTAGTGATCCGTGAGGCTGCTGGGCGCTTCAGGTTCCGTTTCACCTCTTCAATACTGCTCGGTTAAAGGTTTTTATTTTTTGAATATACGTTTCAAAAAGAAGACAGAAAGAAACAATGTGGAAACAGAAGAGAGAAGATGAATTAGCCTATCTGGAAGTGAAAGATAAGGTTGGCTTTTCGTGAAGTGAAGCTCAGTTCGCTGACAAAGTTCTCATTAAATACGCGCGCACCGAAGATTGCAAGAAGAGATAAATTGGAAAACCAATCGATTTTTCGCATCAGACACAATGTTCAAAAAATCGTTGGCTTTGACTATCGAAACAAAACAAAAGTGCCCGAATTCCCGCGAGAAGGTGACAAAATATTTCTCAAGCCATGAGTTGCACAACAACTGCTGCATCTGCTATTCTGTTGAGCGCACGAACAGGATGAAATGGCTGCTACTTGCCAGGAACATTGGACTTGAAGTTCATCGTTGCCGTTTTTCTTCTGATTTGGATGGATTCGTGTTTTTATCGCGGTTGAATCATCTCGGGCTGCCTCTCTATCTCAAGTTTAGTTTCTGCTCTATAACGGATGTCCGAATCTACTAAACAGGTACTCTCTGCATATTGGATTTTCCGGTTTAGAAGACAACAGATCCAATCGAATTCCAAAGACATTTCAAAATGTCTAAATGTTCAGTGTTTACTGTTTGGACTCGACGTTGCAGCAGATGATGATGATGGTCCTGGGAATGCTGCTTGCTGAGCTGCAGTCGGGTTGTCGTCTTCAGCATCATCACGGGAAGTTACGCTAGGAAGTCACTTGGACTTGTGAATCACCGTGGAAACGCCAAGAGACAGGATTCTTAAGCTTGTACGGGTAAATATTTTGTCACTTATAAGCTACAGCTTCTTGATCTTCTAAGAAAAACTACATCAACAGGTTGCCCAAAATAACTTAGCAATGCAAAGCACGCCCTTCTGCGCGAGCTTTGTAGTTTCGAAGTGGCGGGAGATGGGGAGGAAATACCGTAATAAAATAGAGAATAGAAAATATGGATTAATCTTAAAGAGATAAATTTCAACCGTACTTCCTTTGCTGACGCTTCAGCTCCAGCCACTCGAGTTCGATCTTCTTCCGTTCCAGCTTCTGGCGTTCGCGTTCGATGCGCAACAGCTCGGCTTTTTCCTTCTCGACGCGAGCACGTTCGATGGCCAGTTTCTCCCGTTCACGTCGCAGTAGTTGCTCCTCTTCGCGCTGGCGCTGGCGAATCTCTCGACGGCGCCGTTCTTCCTCGCGCAACTGGCGATCCTTCACGCGCAGTCGTTGACGTTCGCGCTCTTCACGAATCTTCTGTAACGATAGAACCTCGCGATCCCGGTCCCGATTGCGGTTGTCTTTGCGTTCGCTGCTGCGGTTATCACGCCGGTGGTCTGCATCTTGGGTTCTTGGTGGACGATCATCATCCTTGCGGGTCGCTCCTTCCTTGCCATCCTCCTTCTGGATGTCATCTTTCTTCTTGTCGTCCTTCGGTTTGTCGTCCTTCGGTTTGTCGTCCTTCGGTTTGTCGTCCTTCGGTTTGTCGTCTTTTTCTGGCGATTTACCACGGTGTTGAGACCGGCCTCTATGCTGAGATCTACTCCTGTAACTCGACCTACCACGATCCCTGCTGCCGTGCGAATCGCTGCCGTTCTCTTCCTTCTTCTCGGTTTTGTCTTTCTCTTTTTCCTTGCCACTATCTACTACCTCCACCGTCGTTGTTTTTGGGTTGTTCCATCTTGCTGGTGCTATTGCTACCATTGCTTCCGCCGGAAGGTTTTGCTGGCCCCAGATCTGACTTTGCTCGTTCTACCGAAATCATACGTCCATGCAGCTCGGTCCGGTGCAGATGGGTGATGCATTCAGTTGCGTACTTGGCCGATGCCATCGTCACATAGCCATAACAACGGGTTCCCGGAGTACGAGTATTCGTCACCACTTTAGCGCCAATCACTTTACCGTACTTGGAGAAGATTAGCTTCAGATCCATCGCACGAGTTAGCGATGATAGACCGGAAACCCACAGATTCCGGGATACGGTTGACGTTTTCTCACTCGAGCTCGGTGACGATTTTGACTTGGAGTCGCTGGATGTGCCGGACTTGGCAGACGACGATGACGACGGCTTTCCAGCGCTCTCTGCAAACCCACAGATTCCGCATCCGAACGAATGAGAAATATAGACAAACATTGTACATTACTTTTTTGGTAGTGGCAAAATTAGTATGGTTTGGTTAGGTTAAAACAAAACGTCAGCTATTGTTGGTAAACAAATCGACAGCATTGTCATTGACATAGAGGTAACTCTAAGACCACTGGGTCCCGAAGAAAATCATTATTATTTTTGGCTCACTCAGTACCAGAACAACGGTCCCAAGCAGTCCCATTTTTGCTACTACCAACAATCAATACGAAACTAACGATTTTAAATTGGCTCACCACTTTAGTAGCCTATTGGTCCCAAGCAAATGATTAAAGTACCCTATTCTAGTTGAAATTCTATTACTACACTATGTTTGTTTTGATTCGCTATGAAAGTTTGACAGATAACATCAGGGGTGTGTGGATTCATGCAGAACATGCAGGGGTGAGTGAAATAGCTTGGGACTGCTTGGGACCGTTGTTCTGGTACTGAGTGAGCCAAAAATAATAATGATTTTCTTCGGGACCCAGAGGTCTTAGAGTTACCTCTATGCTACTACTGCGTGCACTTCCATTCTATTACCGAGAACCATGATTTTTCGATAAATTCCTTCCACGCTATTGGTCCTGACCTTTGGGTCCATGATTTACATTGCGATCATTTCCAAATGTACTCCTAATAGTTTTTTTTTCTCTGTGCGGGATCTAACACTACCATAGAGGTAACTCTAAGATTAGTAGGTCTCGAAGAAACGTGCTCAACTTTTTGGCTCAGCTCTGGTACTCTCTTTGGTCCCAAGCTAATCGATTCACCTCGAAACATAGGAAAATCCACTAACCCCTCATTTTATCTGTCAAACTTTCATAGCGAATCAAAACAAACATTGTGTAGTTCTAGAATTTTTACTAGAATGGGGTACGTTAATCGTTTGCTTGGGACGAATAAGCTAGTCAAGTACTGTCAAGTAGTGAGCCAATTTAAAATCGTTAGTTTCGTGTTGATTGTTGACACTACTGCGACCAGTAAATTGATCTATTGTAGTATATCCCGTGTCCTTACACTCAAAGATAAATTAAATAAAAAAGCTAAAAAAGTATGCAGATTCCCACTTTACCTTATTGAGTCCGAGCCTTGATTACTTCGGCAGTAGTCATGCAGGATTAAAATCGAAATAATTTTTCCAGTATTAAATTTTATTCTTTTTCAATACTGATATATAATCAAAAAAGATTAAAATTCAATCAAAAATTATTAAAATGGAATCAAAAATAATTAAAATTTTATTATCTAGTTCGTTTATTTGGAAGGCTCAATCGCGTTAGCT
Source organism: Ochlerotatus camptorhynchus (assembly GCF_037179485.1). Taxonomy (NCBI): domain Eukaryota; kingdom Metazoa; phylum Arthropoda; class Insecta; order Diptera; family Culicidae; genus Ochlerotatus; species Ochlerotatus camptorhynchus. The sequence goes on from NW_027041172.1 coordinate 68,532, forward strand.
TTACGGAGCCGATAATTCATTGTTCACTGTGTGTAACAAAATTCACTTAATTCTATGTCTAGTAGGAGTTGGGCCGATTACTCGCGGCTTACTCGAGGTTAGAAGGGTACATTTTCGAAGGATAGGATCAGGGGAGGAGCTTGGGGTAGGGTTTCGTTGTCTCATCAGAGCGTTGTCGCCAGTATGAACGGTAGTGCTGTTCTAGCTTCGTCCGGAGTTCGACCGGCTATGGTGGGTGACCAGTGGGCGACGATGAGACTCATCGAGACGGGGGGACAAGACAAACAAAAACTAATAAAGAGAGACAAAAGACAAAAGGAATTAAATTCTTATACTAGACATTTGAAGAAAAACATAAACGGACTGCATATAGCAGAGATCACGGGTTGCCAACACGTCTCTGATAGGAACATAGGGTTGTCTTCCTTGGGCCTCGAGGGTATTCAAAAGTCGCTCTCTGGCGGCGTCATTATCCGTACATTGCCAAACTGCGTGTTCGATGTCATCGTAACCGTTTCCACACCGACAGATGTTGCTGTCCACGAGGTTTATTCTATTGAGATGAGCATCTAGCGAGTAGTGGTTGGACATAAGTCTACTCATCACGCGAATGAAGTCACGACTTAAGCCCAAGCCTTTAAACCACGCTCTCGAAGAAACATTAGGAATAATTGAATGTAACCACCGTCCAAGATTTCCAGTGTCCCAATCGGTTTGCCAACTCGAAAAGGTACTCTGACGCACTAAATGGTAAAATTCATCGTGTGAAATTTGCCTGTCATACAATTCGCCTTCCTGCGCGCCCACCTTTGCGAGAGAGTCCGCCTTCTCATTGCCTGGGATTGAGCAATGTGAGGGGACCCATACAAAGGTAATCATATATGATCTTTCGACCAGCACACACATCTGCTCCCTTACCTTTGAAAGGAAATAAGATGAGTGCCTACCTTGTTTCATCGACCGAATAGCCTCAATCGAACTGAGACTATCCGAGAAGATGAAGTAATGGTCTGCGGGCATGTTGGAAATCATCCCCAATGCGAAGTTGATTGCTGCCAGCTCAGCAACAAAAACGGAACAAGGTTCCTGAAGTTTGCGGAAGGCGCTAGAGTTTTCATTGAAGACACCGAAGCCAGTGGATCCATTGAGACGGGACCCGTCTGTAAAATATCTTTTCATGCAATTGACTTGTTGGTACTTTTCAGTAAAAATACGCGGAATAATAATAGGTCGAAGTTGATCGGGAATCCCATGAGTTGCTTGTTTCATGGTCAGATCATATTCAATTGAGGAACTGCGATTGGTGAAGTGAACACGGTCTGGAGTATAACAAGGAAGACACATATCTGATGATATGTAGTGGTGGTAGATTCTCATAAATCGAGATTGTGTGTTCAGCCCAAGAATTTCTTCAAAATTAGCAATTATAAGTGTGTTCGTCACTCCGCATTTGATTAGTATTCTGAGAGAGAGCTCCCAGAAACGGTTCTGGACGGGTGTTACTCCTGCCAGAACCTCGAGACTCATGTTATGCGTTGAGTGCATACAGCCTAGAGCAATACGCAGACAACGATATTGAATTCGTTCCAATTTTATTAGGTGACTTTTTCTTGCCGAGAGAAAGCAGAAAGAGCCGTACTCTAGAACAGAGAGAATTGTTGTTTTATAAAGCGTTATGAGGTCTCCCGGATGAGCACCCCACCATGTGCCGCAAATTGAACGGAGAAAGTTGATCCTCTGCTGACATTTTTGCTTCAAATACGTAATATGGGCATTCCAAGTGCACTTTGAATCAAACCAGACCCCAAGGTACTTGAAAGACAATGATTGGGTAATGTTTCTGCCCAAAAGATTAAGCTGCATTTGGGCTGGGTACCGCTTTCGAGTAAACACTACCAGTTCAGTTTTCTGCGGCGAGAATTCGATCCCTAGATTCATAGCCCAAGAAGACAAGTTATCTAAGGAATTTTGCAATGGTCCTTGCAAGTCCACGGCATGTGGACCTCTTACGGAAACCACACCGTCATCTGCAAGTTGTCTTAGCGTGCATTGTTCTGCCAAACAGTTGTCGATATCTTTGACATAAAAGTTATAAAGAAGAGGGCTGAGACATGAGCCTTGGGGCAGGCCCATGTAGCTAATTCTGGAAGTTGTCAGTTGTCCAAGGGAAAAGTTCATTTGCTTTTCTGACAACAAATTGTACAAGAAATTATTTAAAATTCCAGAAAGTCCACATCTGTGCAGATTGTCTGACAGAATTTCAATGGAAACTGAATCAAAAGCCCCCTTAATGTCCAAGAATACTGAAGCCAATTGCTCCTTGTGCGCAAAGGCCAGTTGAATATCTGTGGAAAGCAGCGCTAGACAATCGTTTGTTCCTTTGCTCTTGCGGAACCCAAACTGTGTATTTGATAGCAAGTTATTTGATTCGACCCAGTGATCGAGTCTCCGAAGGATCATTTTCTCCAACAATTTCCTAATGCACGAAAGCATCGCAATCGGGCGGTATGAGTTATGGTCAGACGCTGGTTTGCCAGGTTTTCGAATGGCTATTACTTTGACCTGTCTCCATTCAGGCGGTACAATGTTGTTTTCTAGCAAGGAATTGAATAAATCTAGCAAGCGTCTTTTAGCGATATCTGGGAGATTTTTCAGAAGATTGAATTTAATCATATCGCTTCCCGGTGAGGAGTTGTTCGATGAAAGAAGAGCCATAGAGAAATCCAGCATTGAGAATGGTCTATCCAGAGAGCCGCCGCTAGGAGACGCTTCTCGAAGAATATTTTGTGCTGGAACTGAGTCCGGACAGACCTTTTTAGCGAAATCGAATATCCATCGGTTGGAGTATTCTTCACTCTCATTGAAAGATGAGCGGTTACGCATGTTGCGAGCCACCCTCCACAAGGTGTTCATTGAGGTTTCTCGTGAGAGTCCCTCGACGAAATTGCGCCAATAACCGCGTTTTTTTGCTTTGATTAATTGTTTCAGCTTTGTCTCAAGCTTTGAATATTCCTCGAAGTAAGTGGAGGTTTTGTGTCTACGAAAAGCTTTGAAAGCATCAGATTTTTCTACATACAATTTTGTGCATTCTTCGTCCCAACCAGGTGTGGCTGGTCTCCTTTTAAAGGGTGCACTTGGAACTTTTCTTTTTTGTGCTTCCAGTGAGCTTTTGTAAATCAAATCGGCTAGGAATCGATATTCTTCCAATGGTGGAAGCGCATCTATTGATTCGACACCGATTGTCACCGCCGTTGCATATTTCTGCCAGTCGATGTTCCTTGTAAGATCAAATGGAACCCGAGATAGTTCTGCAGAGTGAGGGCCACACTTTATTGAAATGATGATTGGCAAATGATCGCTACCATGGGGATCATTGATAACCTTCCACTGACAATCCAATGATAGCGATCTTGAACACAAAGATAGGTCGAGTCGGTTTTCTCGAGCCGGAGGTTTTGCTATACGTGTCGCTTCACCAGTGTTCAAAATAGTCAAATTGAAGTCGTCACATAAATCGTAAAAAATAGCCGCTCTATTGTCGTCATATAGATCGCCCCACCCAGTACCATGGGAGTTCATATCACCCAGAATTAATACTGGGGATGGAAGAATCGAAACTAGATTCCAGAGTTGACTACGGCTAATGGAGGTTCTTGGTGGAACGTATACTGAAGCTATGCAAAGATCTTTGTTCTTCACATTTATTTGGCAAGCAACGATTTCGACGCCGGATAGAGCAGGAAGAGAAATTTTGTAGAAAGGGTAGCACTTTTTGATCCCTAAAAGTACTCCTCCATAAGAATCGTCTCTATCCAGGCGTATAATGTTAAAATCGTGGAAGTTGAGTTCTTTATCGGAAGAAAGCCATGTTTCACAGAGAGCAAATATATCACAATCAGAATTGTGAAGTAAAAATTTGAACGAGTCTAGTTTAGGCACTAGACTACGGCAGTTCCACTGTAGCACAGTGATCATATCTTCAACCTCGTTCGACGAATTATCCATCGAAAGATATGATTGATGCAAGGAGGGGCCATGAAACAGTCAATTGCTTAAGATATGATTCTAACGTTGGAAGCAAGGCAGAAACTAAGCTTCTTAGAGGGTCTTGTATGTTGAACATGTTTAAGATGAATTCCACAATGTCCGAAAAAGCTAGCAAACCTCGTTCGGACTTGGATTTCTTTTGAGAAGTTTGAGGAGCAGCTTTTTTATTTTTTTTATCTTTGTTGGGCAATGGCGGAAAATTCTTGCTGCATCCAGGGATTGGATCAACAGGAGCCTTCGGTTTTGTTTTTTCATCCCCATTACCCTGGGAATTTGGCAATCGTCTGGAGGTGACTTTAGTTTTCTTACGGCGCACTTTCGGGGAGGGGCATTTTCTTTTTGAGGAACCGTCTATTTTTGAAGGTGCGTGTACCACCGTAGAATCACCTTCATCGGATGAGTCAGAGTCCGATTCTTCAACTGACAAAACCGAAAATTGGTTTGCATCTTGGACGGCTGATGCAGCCTTCAACATTTGAGCATATGTCTGCTTGGAGCGTCCAGAGATTGAACGCTGCACTTTATCGGAGTGCTGTTTGTACATCGGGCACTCCTGCAAGGGGTGAGGATTCTCGCCACAGTAAGCGCATTTTACTGATTCTTTGTGGCAAGAATCCTCTTTGTGGTTTTCACCACAATTGCCACAACGAGTTTTGTTGCCGCAATGGCTGGCCGAGTGTCCCAGCCTTTTGCAGTTGGTACAATTATATACCCTCTGTACAAACAGTCGCACCGGAAAAAAAGCACCATCAATTTTAACAAAGTTTGGGAGAACTGAACCTGCGAAAGTCACCCGGAACGAGTCTGAATGTTTATAAACTTTTTTACCGTCTAGCAAAGATGCTGAATGCAGTTGCCTTACATCCAGTATCTTCACTAGCGCGGTAGCGAATGTCGAGTTTTTAAAAGTTCCCGAGGCATGTTTCAAGTCCTCGACAGTCAGACTCGCGTCGGAGACCACGCCTTCTATCTCCACATCTCGAGAAGGGATGTAGATGTTATACTCAACACTAAAAAGCTCGTGTTCAGCAATTTTATTTGCCACATCATAAGTCGGTGCTTCTACACGCAGTTTGTTGAATCTTTCTTTGTGTACCGAGATTCCCGGATACTTACGCAGCAAATCTCTCGTAATGTCGAGAGTTTTCAAAGGTTTATTTTTGGGCCGAAAAAAGACAACCCATGGTCCTTTCGAAGACGGTTCATAGTATCTGGTTCGCGTAACGTAGGCATCGGAAGATGCCATAAGTGTTGCGCAAAAGCGGTGCGCAACCACTTAAGAAGGAAAAAAAATTAAAACCTTCACTAATTAATTAATTTTAATTACTAGTAATTAAATTTTTTGCCCGACGTACAAACAAATCAAAAAGAAAAAAAAAATCGAAAAAAAAAAAAAACTTATATCTACTTGCAAAAAGTTGTCTCACTATGACCCATACTCCCCTACCAGGGGTGAGAGACAGAGTCACGCGCCACGAGGCAAAATTAAACTACAATAGGGAGGCAATGGACTTGCAAAATGTATTGTCTAATACTTATGCCGGTTGTAAACAACCTATCAGCCGTTGCAGCTAGATGGTCCGTTTGCTGCTGCTGGTGGTGATGGTTGGTGTTGGTGGGTCGGCACGATGATGGAAAAATGGCTTGACGACCGGATGGATTACCGGGGTGAACTAAAGCTGGATGGCAACTCCAAGGGGCTCGGCCCATGGAATTCCACTTCCTCTGTTGTACACTGGTCACTTGGGGCACCCAATGGGGGGGTGAAAAAACCGCTCGGGCGGAAAAAACACCGAAAAAAACTAGATGCCGCGCGACTGAGACCGGGACGTTGTTAACCGACTGAGTGTTCAACTAGGAATGAATAATTAAAATTTATTCAAAAAAAGATAATCTACAATCTAATCAACCATGATTAAACCACAAACGAAGTGACAGATGACTAACTGGCGAAGAAATCCATTAAAATAATGTGGTTCACTGTAATAGAATTTTCTTGGAAGCTTGTGCCATCATCCACCAGATGGGTTAGTTTTTTTTGTTTTGATTTGAACAAAGTTGATTTTGTGTACAATGATTCTTTGACAGTGTGCAAAGAGTGCGTATCATTTTGTCATTTTTTTATGCATTTCAGTTTTGAGTAGAGTGAAAGAGATAGAACCATAGAGGTAACTCTAAGACTAGAAGGTCCCGAAATAACGTGATCAACTTTTTGGCTCAGCTCTGGTACTCTCTTCGGTCCCAAGCTAATCGATTCACCCCTCGAAACATAGGAAAAACCAATAACCCCTCATTTTATCTGTCAAACTTTCATAGCGAATCAAAACAAACATTGCGTAGTACTAGAATTTCGACTAGAATAGGGTACGTTAATCGTTTGCTTGGGACCAATAGGCTACTAAAGTGGTGAGCCAATTTAAAA